>NC_091618.1:96245000-96545000 GCF_027580195.1 Bos mutus | reverse complement strand
AGGGAGAACCCTTCCATAAGTCAGCCCAAACATTAAGGAGCACTAAATGAGTCAGTGGCACCTTTTCGTTTCCTTACAGCTAAAATAAATAAACAGGACAAAACACCTTTTCAGCCAAACTTCATCTTTCTACTTCTCTACTTTGATTCCATTTCCTATCACCTGATATCTATTAGCATGCAAAAAAGCACTTCCAACTTAAAAAGTGAGTCCTTTGAGAGAATATGGTCCTCTTCATCAGGTCCAGTCAAAACATGACATGTTCATAAATGGGTTAAGATGTGAGAGATGAGGTTTCCAAAGATGAAATAGACACTGCTATTTTGTAAGATATGGGGAAATAGGAAGATATATAGTTAAACAATTAAATCTTCTGATTAGTCAAAATTTGAGGGAAAAAAATTTTTTTAAGTGTGAGTACACACAAACACACAGTCATAGTCATCTGGATAATATTTTTGCCATAGGGAATCTGCTTTGAAAGGCAAAAAGATAACATTACCAAGAATAGATATTTCCTAAACCTATTCAGGCTTTTGTGAAAAGGAAGATAACATGTCATTCACAAAAATCTTCTTGGAAAGGGAAAAACTCCTTTAAAGGTGGAGCATCTGATGAAATTTCCCAGCTGATATTTGAGGTTCCACACCCAGTGTGAGCAATGCATCAGCAACCCGCAGTGCCCCATCGCCACTCGTAGAAACACACTGCTCTAGACAGCTCTGCTTCATGAGATTGTCCGCAGTCTGTCCCATGACCACAGATTTACATCTCCTGTAAGAGGTTGGATTTTACAAAATCATGGTGCTTGGCAGCATATTTTACAAAACCAGCAACTGAGGTTGTATCAAGAACTATGTCATTGTAACCATGGAAAAATTCACTCATTCAAAAAGAAATCCCACAATTCTTTTTTAATAGTTGTCCCAGTAATTGATTAATTTCTGCTCGCAATTGATTTTGTTTTCCTTTCAGAATTGATTACTATGATAGGAAAGTCAGAATCTGAGTTATCATGTTCAATTCAGGAGCTGATTTCAGCAGTAGCATAATTTTCCTCTACGTGCAGGACAGATAGCCCTCATATTCATGTTTGAACTGTTAAGTTAGAGGAACATGAATAATTTTTGTTGTGATTAAAAGCTTTTTGTTTAATATTTCAGGTCCATCATATGCATGATATTCAGCTAAATTCTGATCCTCCAATCCACAGGGTTGAGAGGGAAGCCGAAAGATTATCACACTATTGTGTTGATGGCAGTATGCTGACAAACCAAAAATATTGTTTGTGTCTTTCACTGAATCAAGTGTGACACATATTTGCTGTACTGGAAATGAAAAGGCATAGGAGATGGCTCACCTTACACACTGGTCATTTGATAGTCAAACTAGGGTTTCCCAAATTCAGAGCAATGAGTGGCCCCAAAGTCGATTTTACAACTTTATTTTTTAGAGAATAATGATTGTAATGCAAGTGTTAAATGAGATGTGAGCACTTGAAAATTGTAATTGTGATACGTTTCTTATACTTTGATGTCAGGCCTGTAAACTTCAACATTTGCAATTTGGACCCATGGCATAGATGTTTACATATCTCAAAGTTCATTCAAGGCATTAGTATTTTTAGGATTGAAACAGGCATTTGTATATTAGCTACTTGAGGTGAAGTAAGTATGAAGAAAAGGAAATATCTCATTTTAAAAACCAATTTAACTTGTGACTTTCCAGAGTTAAGAAAAAGTCACAACCTGAAGGTATACTGTTCTTCAGTATGATCTAGAAGGTAAATTATCAAAAATGCAATACAATGCAATACAAAGAAGAAAATGTATACATGTATGTAAATGAATACATATACAATTTTATTTTCAATTTAGCTTCATATCATTAAGATTTATGTTTGAAGTTATTTTAAAGTTACATATAGTTTATAATAACTTCCTCTTCCTCAATGACATGGAGAAGGAAATGGCAACCCACTCTGGTATTTCTTGCCTGGAAAAACCCCACGGATAGAAGAGGCTGGCGGGCTATATAGTACACAGGGTTGCAAGGAGTTGCTGCTGCTGCTGCTGCTGAGTCACTTTAGTCGTGTCCAACTCTGTGCGACCCCAGAGACAGCAGCTCACCAGGCTCCCCCGTCCCTGGGATTCTCCAGGCAAGAACACTGGAGTGGGTTGTCATTTCCTTCTCCAATGCATGAAAAGTGAAAAGTGAAAGTGAAGTCACTCAGTCGTGTCCAACTCTTCGTGACCCCATGGACTGCAGCCTATCAGGCTCCTCCGCCCATGGGATTTTCCAGGCAAGAGTACTGGAGTGGGGTGCCATTGCCTTCTCCGTGCAAGGAGTTGGACACGAACCGAACAACGAACTTAGCAACTGAACAATAACGAACCTCAATGACAAACATAATGCAAAGCGCTTAAAGTACTATAACATAGAGATTATAATTTGTAGAAACCAGAGAGTAGGTTTTTTTTTTTGTAGTGTTTACTTAACTGTCCCCAAAACTCTTCTCTTACTATTTTAAAATAACAATCTAACATTGTCCTCATTCAACTGGGTAAGTCCTTACCCTTCTTATTCCTGTCAAATAGCTGTCTATTGTTTGTTTCTGTTGCTATTTTATTGTTTTAGCCAGTTCATTATTTTAATTCTTAAATGTATAATGAGATATAAAAGCAAAAAATGGCCATGTTAATTCTGAATGTTGTCGTTTTTTATACTCACTTATGAAGATAGAGCAAACACTGACCAACACCAGACCATATCAGTGCAGAATAACAAAATATACCAGCTGTCTATTAATTAAATAAATAACCATAAATAGAATTTGTTGGCAACTCCTGTTAGTCTCTGGAGTTGATGTATTCTGTTGCTGATGTGACCTGAGAGTTGTTCTGTCCAAAACACTTCCATCACAAGCAATAATACATGTCAGCAGCCAGAGCCGAAGATGTCATTTTCCTAAAGGTACCTTCCTCAG
Source organism: Bos mutus (assembly GCF_027580195.1). Classification (NCBI taxonomy): domain Eukaryota; kingdom Metazoa; phylum Chordata; class Mammalia; order Artiodactyla; family Bovidae; genus Bos; species Bos mutus. The sequence goes on along the minus strand of NC_091618.1, from coordinate 96,542,014 downwards.
ACATCAACTCCCAGTGTTGTCTTAATTCCATGTTCACAGGTACCCAGAAATTCACCCTTCGGGATTCTGAACACATATCCCAAAGAAATATCTGGGCAGTTGGACGTTAAAAAATCTTTGCTAAAACTCAGAATAATATTTTGTTATATGTGTTCCCAGAATATGAGTACACCAATATCTGGCATTACAGAATAAGTGAGGAAATGATAACTAAAAGTGTGCAAACCTGTATTTTTATTCCCAGCCATATATGAATGTGCACAGTAGCATGGGTTCCCATTTGTTAAACCTATTAGCTCATATGATAGTTTCCTGGCTCAACTTGAAGTTATGCTGAAGAATCTATAAACTGAAATCTGAGCCCTGGGTCCCTTCATTAGGTCATTATTTAAGTATAAATACAAAGTTTTAAAAATTTTAGTAGGAGGGATCTGAGTACATATTTGAGGGTCAGGGCTGCTGTGTTCTAACCTTATCTTGTGTCTACCTTGCGCTGTGATTTCAGATGGCTCCGTCAACTATTCTGGGCTTTTACATCTACATCTATAAACAAAGCTTAATGCTTGGGTGTAAAACATTGTAAGATGTCTGGATAAAAGGTGCATGAAACACTATGTATATCTTCCTCAGCTCAGATAGGTACTGCCAATTATATAAAAAATAATATAAACTAGAGGACTACTCTAGTTGGAATAGAAATCAATTCCTAAAATGCCATCTTGGATAATATTTAACCTGAAATACAAGTCTTATATAAATTAATTGAATTCTCAGACAGTGTGCTGAATAACACAGTGATTATTAACCATCCTGAATAGGAATATATTTATATAGTACTTTATACTTTCCAAAACCTCTCCATTTACATCATCTCCATTCTATCACATACCTTAGCGTCACATAAATTATCCCTTCAAATATATCCATCTTGGCAGCCTAAATCAGTTCCCTTGTTTCCTCAGCTTTTGAAACTGATTCCACAAGCCACAGTGAAAATCCATCTCACAACTTTACAGGCTCACCTCATATATACATTTATGGTGGGGATTGATTTCTGAGGTGATGTTTCCCTCACAGTTAGGCAGGCAGGAAATCCAGTCCTCTGGCAGCTACCCACAGGGAGTAGGGGCTATCTGAGTCTGCCCTAGGTCACCCCAGGAAGGGAGGCAGGGGAAAGCTCTGTCCTGGTCTGGCTGGACCTGACTGTCCTGCAGGATAATCGGCCACATTTATAAAGCTGACAACTTTTGTATGGAATCAAACATTTCCATCTGCATTTCATCTGAATGCGTCAGCTGCCCCTTGCCTTTCTTACCATAAAGATAGATCAAAAGTTCCACCCCAAAATATATTATGTGACACCTGGTGGGGGGATCCCTCTTTTCATCCCATGTTAATCTGTCATCAGCACCTGGTAGGAAAGCCAGAGGTCCCCCTGGAAACAAATGCTTACATGACACAATGGGTGGGTTTAGCTATTACTCACTGCTGGGTCGCTTGTTTCTTTGTTTGATTTTTCCATTAAATGAAACCTGCTCACCTCTTACATTCCAGAGCAGCCCCTGGGAAATGCTCAGGTGTCTGAAAAGGGAGACTATCCAGGAGACACAAATCATCCCAATTTCTTGTCTTCCCCCCTCCATCATTTCCTTCTTTTACTCCATCTGTCTTGCTTCCTTTTTTAATAATAGTACATACCTACATCATAAAGTTTCAATGGGAATTGAGTTAGTAAATATAAACCAATTAGAACACACAGTAAATGCTCACAAATATTAGGTAGTTTGGTGGCTCAATGGTAAAGAACCCACCTGCCAATGCGGGAGGCGTGGGTTTGATCCCTGTGTCAGGAAGAGCCCCTAGAGAAGGAAATGGCAACCCACTCCAGTATTCTTGCCTGGGAAATCCTATGGATAGAGGAGCCTGGCAGGCTACAGTCTATTGGGTCGCAAAAGAGTTGGGCGTGACTTAGCGACTAAACCACATTATTGTAAAATCTATATTAGTTTTGGATATCTGCCATAACAAAGTGCAACAAACTAGTCAGTTTAAACCAGCAAAAATGCCTTATCTCTTATTCTGTAGACTGTAAGTGTGAAATCAAGGTGTTGGTAGAGCCACACTCCCTTGGAAGTCTCTCGGGGAGAATTCTTCCTTGTCTCTTCCGAGCTTCTCGTGGTCTGTCTCAATCCTTGGTGTTCCTTGGCTAGGAGACGCATCACTCTAATCCTGTCTCACAAGGTGTCCTCATTTCCCTCACAAGCTGTTTTCTCTCCTTGTCTCCATCTTCACAGGTCAGTCTTAAGGATACCATTCATATTGGGTTAGTGGCCCACCCCACCCCAGTTAACTTCAACTTAACTTTAATTACATTTACAGTGACTTTATTTCCCCTATTAAGTCACATTCTGAGGTTCTAGGGGCTAGGACTTCAACAAGCTTTTTGTGTGGGATACAATTCAACCTGTATCAATGTCCCATGTGCAAACTGACGTTCATACTCACAAATGGCTTGAAGTTGAACTTGTCTGCTCTCTATAGGCAGTCTGATCCTCCTCAGTTCAGTTCAGTGGCTCAGTCATGTCCGACTCTTTGTGACCCCATGAACTGCAGCACCCCAGGCCTCCCTGTCCATCACCAGCTCCCAGAGTTTACTCAAACTCATGTCCATTGAGTCAGTGATGCCATCCAACCATCTCATCCTCTGTCTCCCCCTTCTTCTCCTGCTTTCAATCTTGCCCAGCATTAGGGTCTTTTCAAATGAGTCAGCTCTTCACATCAGGTGGCCAAAGTATTAGAGTTTCAGCTAGGAGTTTCATCAGTCCTTCCAATGAACACCCATGACTGATCTCCTTTAGGATGGATGGGTTGGATCTCCTTGCAGTCCAAGGGACCCTCAAGAGTCTTCTCCAACACCACAGTTCAAAAGCATCAATTCTTCGGTGCTCAGCTTTCTTTTGGAGAAGGCAATGGCAACCCACTCCAGTACTCTTGCCTGGCAGATCCCATGGATGGAGGAGCCTGGAAGGCTGCAGTCCATGGGGTCGCTGAAGGTTGGACACGACTGAGAGACTTCACTTTCACTTTTCACTTTCATGCATTGGAGAAGAAAATGGCAACTCACTCCAGTGTTCTTGCCTGGAGAATCCCAGGGACAGGGAAGCCTGGTGGGCTGTGGTCTCTGAGGTCGCACAGAGTTGGACAGGACTGAAATGACTTAGCAGCAGCAGCAGCAGCTTTCTTTATAGTCCAACTCTCACATACATCTATGACTACTGGAAAAACCATAGCCTTGACTAGACAGATCTTTGTTAGCAAAGTAATGTCTCTGCTTTTTAATATGCTGTCTAGGTTGGTCATAACTTACCTTTCAAGGAGTAAGGGTCTTTTAATTTCATTGCTGCAGTCACTATCTGCAGTGATTTTTGAGCCCCCCAAAATAAAGTCAGCCACTGTTTCCACTGGTCCCCCATCTATTTGCCATGAAATGATGGGGCCAGATGCTGTGATCTTAGTTTTCTGAATGTTATCCTTCTCAGCTTCTCCCATCTCAGAAGGCAGCACTTCCTTCTATCTCCCTATGCATAGAAACCGAAGTTACATTCCTTTAATTCCTCCTTATTTTTTGACCCCTTATTGCTATCAATCAGATCCTATTGGGGCTTCCTCATTTATTTCTCTTCATTATTTCTTGTATCTTTGTCACTGAGACCATTTTCCTCCTGAACTATCCAAACTTCCTAACCGATCATTTAGCTGTTTCAAGCTAGAACAGCTGTTCTTTCTCAAACCATCTCCAGGATGCCATAAATGATCACTCTAAAGATGAAACCAGATCAGGTCAAGACCTGCTTACAGTACTTACTGAATTTTAACTGCTTTCAAGATCAGGTCCAAATGCATATCCATACCATTACCTGAAAACTCTACTCATTCCAGCTCTCTCTCCTCTACACTTCTCCAAATTCCCAGGCTTTATGTCTTTATGTCCCACAATTTTTGCTCCCTGCCTCCTGTTTTGTTTTTTTTTTTAAACCTATCACTTACTCCTTCAGACATGAGCTTAAGCATCAAATTCTCACCCAAATCTTTCCTAACTAATCTCTCTTGCACCCTGTGGAAGCTAAATTGGATGCTATTCCTATGGAATCCACAGCACCCCCTAGCTTTTACCCAAATTTGTACACTCCACTTTGTGTTTTTCTGTATACTTGTCTGCTTTCCACACTAGACTGCAAATTTCTGGAGGACAAGACCTAAGGATTATGCATCATTGTATTATTGCGCCCCTAAGATCAGCACATCAATTCTTTAATTTACAAATACTTGCTCAACCCCTGCTCTGTGCCATTAACTATTTACACCTCAGGAATATGACAGAGGTTGTCCTTGTTCTACAAAACTTAATGTTCTGTGAATAAAATCCTATAACTTGGATGCAAGTTACTACCTGGCATCCAAGTTATAGGATGCAAGGAAACAGTAGCATGCCCTAGGGCAGTGACAGTATGACAGGAGAGAAGTTAGGCAGCCTAGATGAATAATTAGAAGTAGGAAAGAGAACTGGGTGACTGCAGTAGGAAGGACACAGAATAAGTGAGAGATTTCTGACCTGGTTGCATTTTGATGAATTCATTGAAATAAAGATTTGATGAATCTTTAATGAATTCACTGAAATAAAGATTATATAAAGTTTAGATTTCATAAAGTATAAATAAAGTTTATTTCATAAACTAAAGTATAAATAAAGATTATATAAAGTTTTAGATTTCAAGAGAAATTATGATGCAATTCTGCATGTGAGGTTGGTACCCCCGTAATGTCCTGGAGGATGTTTGCAGGAGACAGCTGTATATGGACCTATTGCTTAAGGGAAAAATATGGACTGAAGATATTGATGTGTCCTCTTATTTATACTTCTGTACAGGTTCTCATCACTGACTGTATATTAAAACCGCCAAGGGATCATTTTTTAAAAATCCAAAAGCTATGCCTGGTCCTTATTGCCATGGATTCTTCTTTAATTGGTCCCAGGTATGAGTATTTCTTAAAAGTTTCCCAAAGAATTCTAAAATGGAGCCTCAGCTTTAAACTACTGCTCTATAATATATATTTAAATTTCCAATATTCATTTCATGACAATAAAAGAGACTCTGAACAATTTGACTCAAGCCTTTCACTCTCTTCTCTTGACACTTCACACGTCATTTATGCTGGTCTCCTTCCCCAAATAAGTCAAGGAGTGCCACACCTCCTTGCCTTACTTGTGTTCCTTCCTCTGCTCAAATCCCCTTCCTGGCCACTTCTGCTGAATTCCTATTAACTCTTCAAGGTCCAATTGATATGTCACCTCCTCTCTGAAGCCTTACCAACCCCCTTCTAGATACCGAATTAATCTCCTACACTTATCACATCATATCATAATTATTTGATTGCATTTTAGCTGGATCATTAGAAAGACAGTATTGTGCATTCATGGAAATGTCAATGAAAGAAGGAAAAATGAAGAGCATAATTAGAAGGTTGTTTCCTTCATGTTGAAAAAAAAAAAAGGCAACTTACATTTGCATAGTATTTTCATAGACATTTTATTTAATCCCACAGCACCTTGTGGATTAGTCAGCGAGACCATTATTTCTCCCATCAATATTAGTGATTCTGCACTCCACTTTTCTAAAATAACATTTTTTAAAAAGACCTCCTCAAGTGAGTTTGCTGCATTTATTTTCCCACTTATTTTACTATGCTACAAATTATATTTTGAAACAAGCTGATGGAGGACTTTTTAATTTGAACCAAATTTGTTCACATCCTGTACTGACTCTCTTCTCCTTATGAATACTGGTCTACTCTCAATTCCTCTGTTTTCTGAAAGGAGAGCTACCTGGGTCGACAATATCAAGGAGTACTCTTACCCTTTGGCTTGGGCATATAGGAGCACAGGGGGTACTATCAAAGGAATGCAAGATGGTGGAGTAGTGTAGGGTTGCCAAGGATGACTGCATCCCTCAACTAAAGGCCGTTGGTCCCCTTCAAGGCAGCCCTCACCCCCAGCCCTCCTGTAACTTTCCTTCCCGTTTACCCCTCAGGCCTTGGTTGGTATTTAAAGCACTATTACTAGTTACAAGTTATTACTTGTAAAGTATACAAGCTACAGGCACTGTATTACCTTTTGCACCTCTTCCCCTAGGTCCTAGACACATTTTGCTAAATAGTTCCTTTATTAAACTTTTAAAATTATTTTGAGTGTGTCATTTGCGTTAGAACGGTGCCTGATGTTATTCCAAATTTATACTGGTTTGAATCAATGGTTTTTCAGATAGAAGACATGGTTTTATGTTTCAGAAGATGTGTGGTTTTAATCTGGCATCTGCTAATGTTTAATACCTTAAATTATGATGGCTCTTTGTAAAAAATGCCATTGAACAGTTACTGGATAGTTTTACGAAATACATTTTAGGTGATTAATAAAACATCATCATAATCTGACACAATCATTCAGTTTGTGCTTTTTAAACACTGCTGCTGCTGCTGCTAAGTCGCCTCAGTCGTGTCCAACTCTGTGCAACCCCACAGACGGAAGCCCACCAGGCTCCCCTGTCCCTGGGATTCTCCAGGCAAGAACACTGGAGTGGGTTGCCATTTCCTTCTCCAATGCATGAAAGGGAAAAGTGAAAGTGAAGTTGCTCAGTCGTGTCCGACTCTTAGTGACTTCATGGACTGCAGCCCACCAGGCTTCTTGGTCCATGGGATTTTCCAGGCAAGAGTACTGGAGTGGGGTGCCATTGCCTTCTCCATTTAAACACTAGATAAACCTTAAGATGTATTATCTTCCATTATAGCATAGTTTTCTACCTGCAATGTAGGAGACCCCAGTTCAATTCCTGGGTTGGGAACAGCCCCTGAAGAAGGGATAGGCTACCCATTCCAGTATTCTTGAGCTTCCCTGGTGGCTTAGGTGATAAAGAATCTGCCTGCAATGTGGGAGACCTGGGTTCAATTCCTGGGTTGGGAAAATCCCCTGGAGGAGGGCATGGCAACCCACTCTAGCATTCTTGCCTGGAGAATCCCCATGGACAAAGGAACCTGGCAGGCTACAGTCCATGGGTTCCCAAAGAGTCAGACATGACTAAGCACATCATCTGATACTAAAAACATATAATTGCGGTTTCACAACACTTTTCTCTTTCCATTCTCATTCCCAGAAAATATTTATTTCATACTGGAAAAAATCCATTTATTCTTTCACTGATTCATTTATTCTTCAATCAGTTTTTTTGAGTCAATGCTGTGCTAAACACAAGAATGTAGAGCTGCCAACTAAAATCAGCAGTCCTTAATCTCCTAGATCATACAATATAGTATAAAGGCTATGCAATGTGCTGAAATTTAAGGGTTATCAGAACAATTTTTGACATACAAATGTCATATATATTTATATGTTGTAAATGAGGGCTTATCAAAGGGAAAATCAAAGCCTATCAAAGGTAAGTAATTGAATTAACCAGGTGATTTCTTCAGTCTATAGAACCTCCTATTATTTTTAGACAGTTTAAATGTATTTAGAGAATTTAATCAATTCAAGAGTAGTCAGAGCCAAATTAACACAACTAAAATGTGTATCTGAGCAGATAAGAGCACTGGCTATGGAATCAGAAGCATCTCATCTTGCCTCTAGCTCTGTGACCATAACCAGATAGCCAACATTTCAAACCTGTTTTCTTCTCTATAAAATAGGGACATTAATATACCTTTCTCAAGGATTTTTGGAGGTACTGTAAGAATTATTGCATATACAATTCTTAGCTTAGAGATTAAGGACAAAACAAAAATTATAGTCAACTCACCTGATTAACCATTGCTCTCCAATCTTTCTGTGAGAACCAGTGACTTTTGCCCACAGCATGGTGAATGCTTATGCTGATAGGCTACCAGCTGGGATACACACAACAGTTGAGTGAATGTCCACTAAGAATGTTATATTTATCCCCAGATCCATTAATTTTCAGTGTATGGTGTTATTGTGCCTGCGTGTGCAGTCACTAAGTTGCGTCCAACTCTTTTGCCACCCCATGGACTGTAGCCATGGTTTGCCTTTTCCTCCTGCAGGTGATCTTTCCAATCCAGGGATGGAACCTGGGTCTCCTGCATCTCTGGCATTGGCAGGCAGATTCTTTACCACCACGTCACCTGGGAAGCCCATATAGTGTTATTATAAAGATATAATTTCATATGTAAACTAGTGAAATATGAGCACAGAAAGAGAGCTAGTTCTATTAAAACATTCTGCAGATATTGGAAAGAATTATTCAGTTGTTTACAAAAATACTATGTGAATGTGAATGAAAAAAATAGCTCGAAAAGAATTTTGGATGCAGTCTGACTTACAAGTTATCACTTCAATTAAAAAAAAAAAACCTAAAAATTTTTTGCCTTATGGGTGTAATTTTTTTAAAGAAGACAATGCAGATCCAATCAAAGATTTATACTAAAAGCCTAAACAGTGCATTGAAGATAGGCAAACAAACTTACATTTACATTTTAAGTTAAAATAAGTATTTAACATTTTTGTGTTTTCTTTAAAAAATTTTTCTCTTTAACTGATTTTTTTCAACTAACCACTCAGATACCACTCCCAGTTTCACTGGAGCAGAAAATGTCCACTGTACTATGTATTTGATCCCTATTGAGTATTAATATCAATACTGGGCTTCCCAGGTGGTTCAGTGGTAAAGAATCCACCCACCAATGCAGGAGACATGGGTTTGACCCCAGGATCGAGAAGATCCCCTGGAGAAGGAAATGGCAACACAGTCTAGTATTCTTGCCTGGAAAATTCCATGGATAGAGGAGTCAGGCAGGCTATAGTACATGGGCTTGCAAGGAGTTAGAGATGACAGCATGCACACATGCTGATGTATCAATACTACTTTATAATAGTAGTATTATATAAAGTAGTATTAAAGTATAATACTACTTTATAAACCATGCCATTTTCCACCAAATCCAGTCCCTTCTTTTTCTGAGCACACAACTATACCATACACATTTTCCAGGCTCCCTTGCTCTTTGATGTAATCACAAGACTAGATCCTGCCTCCTTTCTTACCACCAGCCAGATACAGATGATGAGGCTCCAGGGAATGATGGAGTCACAGGATGGAAAGAGCCTGAATCATGACATGAAGGAAAGCCATCTATTAACCAGAAGTACATGTATTTGTTCTATTCATTTATCAAACAAATATTTCTTGAGAATCCACCACATGTCAGACACTTTTCAAGGTGCTGGGCATATATTAGTAACCAAAATAGATAGTCTTTATACTCATGGAGCCAGCTGTACGGGTCTCCATAGGCCTGACAGCCGTAAACTCCATTCCCCTCAAACTGTCCCTGAGCTGTTTCTAAGCGTTCCCAGAATACTGCTTTTCCAACATCTATGGCCGTAATTACCAGTCACAAATACATTGTTTAACATGACCCAGTAAACCTATGCACAAGTTTACAAAAATCATATTTGTGTTTAATACATACTGTGTATTCTGATATTTTCTATTCCAATCTAGTCTAGTCCATTTTAACCTAGTCTATTCTATTTCATTTTTTGAATGGTAGTGTCACCTAAGAAACTGATTTCACTCCCCAAGAATACACAGCAGGCTATAGTTTGAAAAGTATTATCCAAGAAGGCTGTCTCTCATGGGTCCAGGTTCTGGCTTTCCCCTCATGACTTCACACTGCTTACTTTTCTGACATTGTCCTTCCCTACTGAGATTCTCTCTATATCATGCACAGATTTATCTTTCATATAATTGTATTAAAAATCCTGCCTTAAAAAGGATACATCATCCCTTAGCTACCTTTCTGAACATAGACAGCTGTTTCATAATCTTTCCTAACACAATCGCCACAGGAATTACTATTTGACAAGATTTAACTAAAGGATTACTTTTGACAAGAGTCTACTAAAGGCTTGAGGAAAAGGAAAGCAAAAATATTAGAAACGGCAATTCTAGTGAACTACTGAGGATGCAATAACATTATGTCTGGGATTTCTCCTGTTTGGGAGTAGAGGGCTTGGCTAGCATAGAGATGAAACAAGAGTGGCTGTGAGGAAATGGTAAAACTGAGTGACAGGTGCAATGGAACTACATTATGTTATGCTTCTGTTTGTGTATATGAAATGGTCCTGATCAGTGGTTTAAAAAAAAGACAGAAAATGAAAAGAAAAGAGGGATGGAGGGAAAGAGGAAAAGATAAATAGGAAGAACAGTAGAAAGAGAAGGAGGGAAAGAAAGAGGAGTTAGGGAAGGAAGGAGGAAAGGAAGGGAGGGAGGGAGGAAGGGAAATGACTACTCATAACCTACACCCCAAATTTTATCTCAGAGGACTTAACAGAGTCAGCTCCCTATAGCTTCTGCGTGGCAGGATCTAAGATTCTTAGCTCTGAGAATACACACTTGTTCCACATCTGCATATTTAAAGGGATTATCAACTTTAGCAGATAAAGGGAATTCTTGTTCAAAGATGGAGACTGTGGATAACTTTATGGATTGATGATTTTTTTCAGCTTTGAAATCTCCAAGGTCCATTTTCCATAGACTTATATTCACACAGATATATGCAACAGCTGTTTCTTGTGTACACAAATTCTCTTTAAATCTTCTCTGAAAGAAGCTATTATTTCCTATTCCCCTAGTTAGGAGACCATAAAGAGGAGCATCGTGTGTTTTGCCACCTACCCACTACCATTTTCAGAACATTGTCCAAGCAATACTTCCTAAAAACCTTTTCTGTATTTATACACTCTCTCTATCCTCAGTACTGTCTATTTTGACCTATAGGACATTTCCTCCTTTAGGAAAATTGTAGAATCTAATTAATTACTATGGTGCATGCGCGCTAGCTAAGTCGCTTCAGTTGTGTCCCACTCTTTGAGACCCTATGAACTGTAGCCTACCTAGTTCCTCTATTCGTGGGATTCTTCAGGCATGAATACTGGAGTGGGTTGTCATGCCCTCCTCCAGGGGATCAAACCCAAGTCTTTTATGTCTCCTGCATTGGCTGGTGAGTTCTTTACCACTAGCGCCACCTGCAAAGCCCCTATTACTATGGTAAATTATATTCTATTCAACAAGGTTGGTATCTGGCCTTCAGTTCTGAGGTCTAGGAAATGCTAACTAGGATCTATATACAATTGTTCCCAAATCTGTTCCAATGATCAAAGTACTTTCGTATTTCCGAAGCAAGTAGGAACTATACCACTGGGCTTGTTCAGCCTTAAAGTGAAAGTGAGTGAAGTCGCTCAATCGTGTCCAGCTCTTTGCGACCCCATGGACTCCGTCCATGGGATTTTCCAGGGAAGAGTGCTGGAGTGGATTGCCATTGCCTTCTCCAGGGGATCTTCCCAACCCAGGAATCGAACCCGGGTCTCCTGCATTGCAGGCAGATGCTTTACTGTCTGAGCCACCAGGGAAGCCCCTGTTGTACTAGTCTGTTCAGCCTTAGATGCTATGATATCTTTTTGACAGTCTCCAGTTGAGAGCTCAATCGAGCATGACCCCTCAGAACTCTAGTCCTGAGAATGACTTGACTGACAGCATCAGTCACAGACCTGGGCCGCCGTGTCACTTTTGTCAGTCACCAAGCAGTGATACTTGCTCTCATCTCCCACCTCACATGGGATAATCCCTATTAGATCGTAAGAGCTGAATTTGTAGAGACTCCTTTCTATAAGCCATATCCTCACTTACTGATTACATTTCTGTTTCTGATCACAGAGATGTTCATCTTGTCCATGCATGTGACTATTTCTTTTTTGAAATATTTCATCCATAATTATTTGATGTTTAGAAGGGTGTGTGTTGGACAGCATGTTGGTTTACATATTTTTTGTGTATGAACTCACAAGCCACCTGCATTGAAATCATATTCATTTTTATAGTCAAGCCAAACCATGGCCCCTTTATTTCCCATGTGTCCTTCTTAATTTCTTGCCTCAGTGTCTTGCTCTTCTCTTTTCCAAAAGGTCCTTCCCTGTGTTACTCTGTTCAAATCCTATTAACTTTTTCCTACTCAACTCTCAAGTCAGTTCTTTCAGAAAGCACTCCTTGTTCTTATCATCCAGAAGTCATGATCCTAGCCCTAACTGCAAATAACACATCATCCCTCTGTCTCTTTGAGAATGTTTTCAACATTCTTTCAATAAATTTTTAGGAGCCCATATTGGGTCAATATCTGTACTTGGCTCTGCACCTAGTAGAGGGTGTAACTCATTATTTGGTGTCTTTTACATTGTACCCATTCAGGCACGTGACTTATTTATCCTATTGAAATACAAGCTCCTTGAAGCCAAAAGGTCTACTTCAGTCATCCTTTTCTCTCCAATGGCCTTTTGTGCCAAATTAATGCTCATTGAACTGATATAAATTCAATAAAGGAATAAATTCATGAGTGAATCAAATGACATATTCTGGGTCCCAATAGACTGAACTAACTTACAGTGCCTGATCATACTTAATACATTCTTTTGTTATCAGAATCTATAAAAATGGTGTTATATAGTTACATTCAATAAATAATTGTGGAGGATGATAATGGTGATATTTTGAATCTTATTTTAGTCAACCGATCAAGCTGTGCAGATAACAATGCAATGTAAATATACACTTTAAAATCATCTTATTAGAATATTTCATATTCAAAATTATTGAGTAAAAAATACTTTTTTCCATCTGGTTCTCACATTACTGTACTAGAACAACTTTTCTCCTTTCCTTCTTTTTTATAATGTAAGTTTTATTTTGTAAGAACCACTTTAGGATTTTAATCAACTTTTCTTTCCCTCACTGTGTTAAATTATTTCTTATTTCATCTTTGCTTCTATGTAAAGGACTTCAGAAAATTATTTGAAGATTATGTCACTATTTTTCATCTAATCAGATTTCAGCACTTATGATGAAGCAAATTCAAGTCTCTTTCTTCTAAATTCTCATGTTGTTTACTTTATTTATTTTTTTATTATTTTATTTTTTAACTTTACAATATTGTATTGGTTCTGCCATATATCAAAATGAATCCGCCACAGGTATACACGTGTTTACTTTAGTATTTTCCATGTAGTCCTCCTCTCATTACTCTAGCTATGGGATTAAATGGAAAGGTGATTGTTGGTTTTAAACAACACCTGTTTAAATCCCAGATAAAAAGGGTTTTCAGTTAGAATCACATTCTTTTTAAGATATCTAAGTATACTTTATTTCAGTTGCTAGTAATACTTAGAAAAACCAATTTATATTTTGGTGTTCTTGATTTCTTCACACTATATGCAGATCTCAAAAACTGCACACAACATGAAGAATTTCCAGAAATTCTCAGATTTAAGACTACTGATCAAATACTTTTCAGAGAACGGGGGTTTTATAGGGTGAGAGGACTATGTGGGTGAGATAATTGATACAGTTATCTTAATCTTTACAACACACTGCTTCCAACCTCATTGCCTTTCATTCTTGCAGCTTCCCTGACACCAAAGCACTTACCATTTGTTCAGTCAAAATTTAATAAAGGGAGAAAACTGCTATGTTATTTTCCCAAATGTTTACTGTGTGCATTTCTCATTTGCCAATGTTTTGATTGGCAGTTTTATATAACCCTGGATTTTAATTTTATATGAAATTTTATGGGAAGTATATTTTAGAAGTCATAATCAAAAATGACTACAGCTCCCCTCTCTGTGTTTTTCTAAGGAAGCTTTGTTTCCCCAAGTTGAATTTCATAGTCTGGAGACCCAGTAAGAAGATATGCATTTACAGGTGCAATCTCTTTTACCACTTGTAGAAATAAATAAATAACTGCAAACCCCTTTAAACTTTACTTTGGTGGAAATAATTCGGTACTGCCTGTTACATTTTTATAAGTTTCCTAAAATCTCCTGAGTGACTCTCTATTTTGGTGTTTTTTGGTTATTTTTTTTCTTTTAGGGTCTATTGAACAACTTGTGACTAAAGAGTTTTGAGCCATGGAGGCAATGGTCATAAAATAAACGAACTATTTTTATTATTGACCTTTAATTATTACCCTCAAGACTTTTTGTCTTATGTTCTTCAGGCCCTAGCTACTTCAAGTATGGTCCATGGACTGGAGCATCCCTATCACTTGGCAACTTGTAACAAAAGCAGAATCTCAGGCTCCAAAACAGACCTTCTGAAGGAGAATCTGCATTTTCAATCAAAACTACAATGAGGCATTACCTCACTGATCAAATGGCCATCATTAAAAAGTTTACAAATAGCATATGCTTAAGAGAGTGTGAGGAAAAAGAAATCTTCCTACACTGTTGGGAAAAACATAAATGGGTACAGCTACTATGGAAACAGTATGGAGGTTCCTTAAAAACTAAAAATAGAGTTTCATATGATCCAGCAATCCCACTCCTGGGCATATGTATGGAGAAAGCTATAATTTGAAAAGGCACATGTACCTTAATGTTCACTATAGCACTATTTACAATAGCCAGGATACGTAAGCAACATAAATGTCCATTGACAGAGGAATAGATAAAGAAGATTTAGTACATATGGAATATTACTCAGCCATGAAACAGGAAGGAAATAATGCCACCTGCAGCAACAGGGATGGACCTAGATATTAACACACTAAGTGAAATAAGTCAGAAAGACTAAAACATATACCATATGATATCACTTATGTGTGGTTTCCACAGGGGCTCAGTAGTAAAAATAAAACCCACCTACCAAAGCAGGAGATGCAGGTTTGATCCTTGAGTTGGGAAGATCCCATGGAGAAGGAAATGGCATCCGACACCAGTATTCTTACAGTCCATGCGGTCACGAAGAGTCTGACACAACTTGGTGACAAAACAGCAACAAAACTCTTACATGTGGAATCTAAAATATGACACACATGATCTATCTATAAAACAGAAGAGACTCACAGACATACAGGACTGATGAGATTGCCCAGGGGTGAGGGAGGTAGGGATGGATTGGGAGTTTGGGATTATCAGTACAAATTATTATCTATGTATATAACTGAATCACTTTTCTGTATACCAAAACTAACACAACATTGTAAACCAACTATACTTTTCAACAAAATACATTTTTTAAAACAGAATCAGCATCTCAATAAAAAGTTCAGATAATTAATACATCTTTATATGCCAGTAAATTTTGAAAACTCAGCAGTGGCCACAAGACTGGAAAAGCTCAGTTTTCATTCCAATCCCAAAGAAAGGCAATGCCAAAGAATGCTCAAACTACCACACAATTGCACTCATCTCACACGCTAGTAAAGTACTGCTCAAAATTCTCCAAGCCAGGCTTCAGCAATACGTGAACTGTGAAATTCCAGATGTTCAAGCTGGTTTTAGAAAAGGCAGAGGAACCAGAGATCAAATTTCCAACATCCACTGGATCATCAAAAAAGCAAGAGAGTTCCAGAAAAACATCTATTTCTGATTTATTGACTATGCCAAAGCCTTTGACTGTGTGGATCACAATAAACTCTGGAAAATTCTGAAAGAGATGGGAATACCAGACCACCTGACCTGCCTCTTGAGAAACCTATATGCAGGTCAGGAAGCAACAGTTAGAACTGGCCATGGAACAGCAGACTGGTTCCAAATAGAAAAAGGAGTACGTCAAGGCTGTATATTGTCACCCTGCTTATTTAACTTCTATGCAGAGTACATCATGAGAAACTCTGGGCTGGAAGAAGCACAAGCTGGAATCAAGATTGCCGGGAGAAATATCAATAACCTCAGATATGCAGATGACACCACCCTTATAGCAGAAAGCAAAGAGGAACTAAAATGCCTCTTGATGACAGTGAAAGAGGTGATTTAAAAAGTTGGCTTAAAGCTCAACATTCAGAAAACTAAGATCATGGCATCTGGTCCCATCACTTCATGGCAAATACACGGGAAAACAGTGGCAAGTGTCAGACTTTACTTTTGGGGGCTCCAAAATCACTGAAGATGGTGATTGCAGCCATGAATTAAAAGGTGCTTACTCCTTGGAAGGAAAGTTATGACCAACCTAGATAGCATATTAAAGAGCAGAGATATTACTTTGCCAACAGAAGTCCGTCTAGTCAAGGCTATGATTTTTCCAGTGATCATGTATGGATGTGAGAGTTGGACTGTGAAGAAGGCTGAATGCCGAAGAATTGATACTTTTGAACTGTGGTGTTGGAAAAGACTCTTGAGAGTCCCTTGGACTGCAAGGAGATACAACCAGTCCATCCTAAGGGAAATCAGTCCTGGGTGTTCATTAAAAGGACTGATGCTGAAAAACTCCAATACTTTGGCCACCTGATAAGAAGAGTTGAATCATTGGAAAAGACCCTGATGCTGGGAGGGATTGGGGGCAGGAGGAGAAGGTGATGACAGAGGATGAAATGGCTGAATGGCATCACTGACTCAATGGACATGAATTTGAGTGAACTCCGGGAGTTGGTGATGGACAGGGAGGCCTGGTGGGCTGTGATTCATGGGGTCACAAAGAGTTGGACACGACTGAGTGACTGAACTGAACTGAACTGAGGTTGTTCATAACTGCCTTCCAAGGAGTAAGCATCTTTTAATTTCATGGCTGCAATCACCATCTGCAATGATTTTGGAGCCCTGCCAAAAATAAAGTCAGCCACTGTTTCCACTGTTTCCCTATCTATTTGTCATGAAGTGATGGGAGCGAATGCCATGATCTTAATTTTCTGAATGTTGAGCTTTAAGCCAACTTTTTCACTCCCTTCCACTTTCATCAAGAGGCTTTTTAGTTCTTCTTCACTTTCTGCCATCAGGGTGATGTCATCTGCATATCTGAGGTTGCTGCTAAGTCGCTTCAGTGGTGTCCAACTCTGTGTGACCCCATAGACGGCAGCCCACCAGGCTGCCCCATCCCTGGGATTCTCCAGGCAAGAATACTGGAGTGGGTTGCCATTTCCTTCTCCAATGCATGAAAGTGAAAAGTCAAAGTGAAGTTGCTCAGTCGTGTCCGACTCTTAGCGACCCCATGGACTGCAGCCTACCAGGCTCCTCTGTCCATGGGATTTTCCAGGCAAGAATACTGGAGTGGGGTGCCATTGCCTTCTCCAACTAATTCACTAGTTTAGTATGCAATAACATAACAGAGGCTTTGAATAAGTTAAACTGGCTAGTAACAACTAATCAGTTTTCTTCAGTGATTACTGCTCTTCTACATAGGCAGGATAGTTATTTCATGGATGGTCTTTCTGGTCTATCTTCAACTATTCTTATACTACATAATCAATTAGGGACATCTTTTTACAGATATATGAAGAGAACACAGGTAGCTTTACATAAGTTGAGTTTGTTAAATCTATGTGTTATGACAGAGGATTTCTGACACAAAAATTGCTCACTGTACATTGAACCCCAGAAAAGTGATGAAACAAGACAGCTGATGTTAGCAGGTATATGGGAGTGGGGTAGGGTGAGAAGTCATGGATAAATTAAAAATTGGCAAGTATCTGCTGAAGCAGATCCACTTTTTAGGGGGCATAAGAAAAACTGGTAAGTCACCATTTTGGTCTCTTTAGAGAAATCCATTTATTGTTAAGAACTTAAGACCATTTACTACTATTCATGCTGCAAAATGCAGGAGTCACACTATTTCCAAAAGGATCCTAAAAACTGTAGTGCAAAAGAAATCTAAGAAAATAAATAATTACAAAACCATCAACATTTTTCAAAGAAATGTGCTCAAAACAGTGACTTTTACAAAAAATGTGAATTTGTTTTAAATGAAAAAAGAATTCTCTCTATGAAAGATCAAAGACTCATTTCACAGGGTACTTTTTAAATAAGGGTAGTAGACTTTTTAAATTAGGGTAGTAGACTTTTTAAATTAGGGTAGTAGACTTTTTAAATTAGGTCTGAGCAATCAATATAAATACTGATGGGGGAAGTGTTTTGTATCCCAGACTCCAATATTCCAGCTTTGTGTCCTGTCCTGTTATTATAATTTGTAAAAATCTTAACGACACAGTGATTCAAGTTTTCGTAGCTTCAATGATGTGTTAGAAGACGATGCATCTTGGTTTGAAGAACTTGTTGTATCCGAAGGCCGGAACAGTACTCGACCATGATGATTAAATACATAAAATGATGGGTGACTCCTTAGTGTGTCAAATGTCTTATTTTTTAGTTCTGAAGTGGCATCCATGTCTTTAAACTCCCCTGCAATATGAACTATACCATAACAGGTAACTGCAAAGCCAGAAGTGTCTGAAGAACTATATCTATTGGCAGTGATTCATCTTCCTTTTCTGAGGTTTTGCTGGTTATTATTATGAACGTCAATAATAACACTGATGGAAACAAAAATGAGCTTAAAAGCTAGTCAGTTATTCAGGCATTAATAAATCTTATTGGGCTTTCCATAGACTATGACATTGCTTTAATTCATTTCTTTCTTAATGTAATTAATTTTTTCTCCTTATCTCATTGCACTGTCACTTTCTCCTTAAGTTTCACCACTCCGAGTGAGTCTTTCTTCTCACTCCTTTTACAACTTATGCAATTATATAATTCTGCTACTCACAGCTCTCTGCCTTGCTGAGGCACATTCCTCTTTCTTGTTTTTCTATTTTTGCTTTTTTTAGTATTTTCTCAAACCTGTTTCTGCTTTTTTTTTTCCTGCTACATATTATCCCATCTCACAATTGCAGTCTTTTATATTGTTTTATTTAGTCCATTTAGATTTACAGTATATAATGATACATCTAGTTTTATATTTACTATCTATTTGCTTTCTAATGTGTTGGAGAAGGCAATGGCACCCCACTCCAGTACTCTTGCTCGGAAAATCCTATGGGCGGAGGAGCCTGGTGGGCTGCAGTCCATGGGGTCACTGAGGGTCAGACATGACTGAGTGACTTCACTTTCACGTTTCACTTTCATGCATTGGAGAAGGAAATGGCAACCCACTCCAGTGTTCTTGCCTGGAGAATCCGAAGGACAGGGCATCCTGGTGGGCTGCCGTCTATGGGGTTGCACAGAGTTGGACACGACTGAAGTGACTTAGCAGCAGCAGCAGCAGTTGTTAGCTGAGATTGTAACATGTATTTTAGATTTATTGAAATTTTATACAAATTAATAATAACAAATTTTTAGTTTTAATCTTACAAAATGATTTTATCACTTTCATGATAATGCTAAAATTTTAGAACACTTTAACTCCATTTAATTTCTCAATTTTATGTTGTTATTGTATTGCATTTAACTCTACGTATATTCAAAATTCTCAGACATACTATTATTTTTTTCACACATCTTTATGTCCATACATTGTTTTTTAAATTGTTATTTTCAGTCAGTATCCATTTATATTTACTGACATATTTACCTTTTTGGTTGGTCTCCATTTCTTGGTGCAATTTTAATATTTTCGCTAGACATACACTTCTAGGTTGACAGTTTGCTCAGCATTTTGTGATGTCATTCCATTGCCTTTTGTTTTCATCATTTCTGTTGGTAAGTCAGCTGTCCATTTTATTTCCACTCTGTTGCAGATAATAGATGTTTTTTCTTCTCTAGCTGTTCTTAATATTTTGTTTTTCTATTTCATTTAAAATTATCTTACTCTATGTTTCTCGGTGAGTTTTTGCTTGTATTTTTCAGGCTTTAGGCTTATGGAATTTTTTGAATCTGTAGATGGATGTATTTTGTCAGTTTGGGAAAATTCTTAGCATTATTTCTCCAAATATTGCTTCTGCCTCTCCTTTCTTTCCATTATATCTGGGACTCCAATAGTACACATGGAAAATATTTTAATTTTTTCACATAAGTCAAAAAATTGCAGAGTCAAAAAAATTTGTTCCTGGATAGGTTTAAATCTGCAACAGAAATGTGCCGCTACAAAGGATGATTAGGAAAACTTGATACAATTCAGAAATCATCAGTTTAAGAGTACTGATGAACTGCTGAAGTAATGAAAATGAGAAACTAATATGAAA
Source organism: Bos mutus (assembly GCF_027580195.1). NCBI lineage: Eukaryota > Metazoa > Chordata > Mammalia > Artiodactyla > Bovidae > Bos > Bos mutus. The sequence continues at coordinate 96,522,010 of NC_091618.1, read as the reverse complement.
AACTAGAACCTTAGAAAAAAGATGACATTTGCTACTATCTTTACTCAGTGTTTTCAGATTCTTGATGTGGGCACATGGCTGAGAATCCAGAGTTCAAAACGTTCCACTTTTCACACATCTTACAGGTTGCTAAAGAAAAAGTTAATTTTTTAGGAGCATGGTCAGATTTAAAGTCTTTATTTCTTATCTCTTTTTGTACATGCATGTATGGCAAGTCACTTCAGTCATGTCCAACTCTTTTCAACACTATGAACTGTAGCTTGCCAGACTCCTCTGTCCGTGGGGATTCTCCAGGCAAGAATACTGGAGTGGTTTGCCATGCCCTCCTCTAGGGGATCTTTTTGACCTAGAAACTGAACCCACATTTCTGATATCTCCTGCATTGGCAGGCAGATTCTTTACTACTAGTGCCACATATTTGTACATAATGTAGTACAAATAAATTTGACTTTAAATTTCAATAAATCTGCTTTTGAATCTTAGGCTCATTATTGAGTGTTTGACCTAGAGCACATTAAATATTTTCTCTGAAAATATTTCTACATATTTAAAATAGGAATAATAACAGTACTAAACATTTTGGATTGTGATGAATAGCAATAATTGAAATAAAGATGTTTAGTACAAAATAGGCATTTGAAGTGGCAAGCATTCTTAGAAAATGACTAAATTACCCTTTACATAATTGATGAAAAGTTGCTGCTGCTGCTGCTGCTAAGTCGCTTCAGTCATGTCTGACTCTGTGTGACCCAGAGACAGCAGCCCACCAGGCTCCCCCGTCCCTGGGATTCTCCAGGCAAGAACACTGGAGTGGGTGCTTTAAAAATAATACAGTTCATTGTGCTGAATCATAAACCTCTGACTGATATCCTATAGTAATGACTTAAGTGTGAACTGAAAGGTGGGAATATTGTAATCTGTTCTCTTCATGAGCAAACTTGTCATCTCTCTGAGCTCTTATTCTAAGATGCGAGTGTGATTCAATAAGAAGGCAAGTGCTCAGACGCATCTTTGTTCTAATCTCACCTTTCCAGCACTTTTTGGTCTCTTATAAACTCATGGTGACTCTAAGACAAATAATTTTATTGGAAAGATGGAACTGTTGTTTCTGTAGGCCTTGTGTACTACACATTAGGTATAACATGTAGTGTTTGGGAGGTGTATGTGCATTGCTATTTATTAAACATTTACTATGTGCCATATACCAGTGCAATTATTTTACATGTATTAGTACCTTTAATCCTCATATTAGTGCTCTGGGATGGGTACTGTTGTTATCCTTATTGTGTAAATGAGAAAACTAAGGTAGATATTTTAAATAATTTTTGCAATATTTCACAGCTGTGAAGTGGTAGAACCAGCATAACAACACTGGTTTTCTGGTTCTTAATTATGGTATAATAATGCCTCTCACAATTATTACTACATACACTATAGACATTGCCTTAGAATTTGGAATCCTGGCTGGTTAAAATCAGTAGTCATTATGGGCAGAAAAAGGAATGTGTGTAGTTTTTGTTATAACTAAACTTTGGAAATTCATTGTCTTATAAGTTATACTGAATTTAAATAAAATTCATTGGGGAAACCAAAGCTATTCTTTAAAACTATATTTCAACTAATCTCAATGTCAGTTAAGTACATCTATCCCCCAAATGTACATAAAAATATCCACTGGAGAATTCTCATCATAATTTGATATTTTCAAGTGCTTATAGTCAGATCTACATTTGCTGGTCTTCTAGTTCTGTTATGAAATGTTTGCCTGGATCTATTCCTTCAATAGTAAATACAGAAAATGGGTTATTATTATAAGAGAACAGTTCCTTGAAATTATGCAATTCTAACTCACTCTCTTATTCATACTAAATCATAATATTGGTAGGGAATGTTCTTGCATATCTGCTACATTCATCATTTACTTAATCAAAAAATCTCACAGATACACTACAGAAAGTTTTAACAGGGTACGTATACTTTTACAAAATATGTCATAATAAAAAATTTTTTGAAATAAGACATCAGGCATATAAAATATAAAATCTAAAATTGTCAGCAAGTATTCTAAATTCATGAGTAGGATAGACAGTCTATTTATTCATTATGCATTTCCAACCCTATTATTTTCACCTTAATCTCTAATGAGAGAGCCATCAGAGCACAGGTAAAACTAACTTGAAATCAAGACTAGCTCATAGTTTGGAATGTTTCTTGGAACATGAAGATTCAGAATACAGATGTCACTTACCCGACGGCCTTTCCAAAACCTAGCTATTCAATGTATTATACACAAACAAACAGGTCTTTTCAGAAGTGTACAGATGGAATCTATGAACCATATTTCTGTATTTCTGCATTATATTTGTAGCATTCTAAGACCACCTTACCTGCCTCCTGAGAAATCTGTATGCAGGTCAAGAAGCAACAGTTAGAAATGGACATGGGACAACAGACTGGTTCCAAATTGGGAAAGGAGTATGTCAAGGCTGTATACTGTCACCTTGCTTATTTAACTTATATGCAGAGTACATTATGTGAAATGCCAGACTAGATGAAGCACAAGCTGGAATCAAGATTGCCAAAAGAAATATCAATAACTTCAGATATGCAGATGACACTACCCTTATGGCAGAAAGTGAAGAAGAACTAAAAAGCCTCTTGATGAAAGTGAAAGAGGAGAGCGAAAGAGTTGGCTTAAAACTCAACATTCAAAAACCGAGGATCATGGCATCCGGTCCCATCACTGCCTGGCAAATAGATGGGGAAACAATGGGAACAGTGACAGACTTTATTTTCTTTGGCTCCAAAATCACTGCAGATGGTGACTGAAGCCATGAAAATAAAAGATGCTTGCTCCCTGGAAGAAAAGCTATGACCAAACTAGACAGCGTATTAAAAAGCAGAGATATTACTTTGCTGAAAACGGTCCATTTAACCAAAGCTATGGTTTTTCCAGCAGTTGTGTATGGATGTGAGATTTCACATAATGAAAGCTGAGTGCCGAAGAATTGATGCTTTTGAACCGTGGGATTGGAGAAGACTCTTGAGAGTCCCTTGGACTGCAAGGAGATCAAACCCAGTCAATCCTCCAGGAAATCAGACTTAAATATTCATTGGAAGGACTGATGCTGAAGCTAAAGCTCCAATACTTTGGCTACCTGATGTGAAGTGACTCACTGGAAAAGACCCTAATGCAGGGAAATATGGAAGGCAAGAGGAGAAGGGAGATGACAGAGGATGAGACAGTTGGATGGCCTCACCAACTCAATGGACATGAGTTTGAGTAAGCTCTGGGAGTTGGTGATGGGTAGGGAATCCTGGTATCCTGCAGTCCATGGGGTCCCAAAGAATCAGACATGACTAAGTGACTGAACTGAACCGAACCGAAGTTAACCAAATGTGTTCATTTCATAAGCTCTCTCTTTCGTCACTTGCACATTTGGGCAATAGCCATTACCATAAGCTGGCTTCAGAAAACTCAATTATGTGAAATGTAAAGAATAAGAAATCTGGCCACTTTTTCCAGACTCAGGTTTTAAGCGAGTGAACTTAATCCTGGTCCTCTCTAGGTTCTCCTCCTTCTGCCAGTCACAATTTCTAATTAGCTTTCCCAATGCAGGAAGAAGATGGATTATATTTTAATATCTAGAGACTAAAATTAGTTTATATTTTAGCAAGTTAGCACTTCTTAGCAGTTGATTTACTCTTGAAGCTGCAAAATCTGTGAGCTTGCAATTAATCATACGTTGGTCATTTTCTTTCAAAAATGTTCAGTTTGGCTGTCTGTATCATAATAGGGGAAAACATGTAATTTATGCAGTTTAGAAATTATAGCCCTGTGTTTAACTATGTCATAATATATTTTCTCACCCGCTCATTGTTCTTAACACTATAAAAGAGTGTCATTTCACTGGGATTTATTTAAGCAAAACCTTTAAAGTGAGATCCATAGCAAAACAGTAACCTCTTGGAGTTATGCTTTATTTTTCATTAGATGGGTGCTTTTAGGATTTGTTTTGACCACTCTTGATTTTGAGGCAACTTTTAAAAATATTTTTTTAAACAGAGGAGCTCATTCTTGGCTTTCTTCTTGTAATAAGAATGCTTTATCTTCTTAAAATTGTCTTTAATATTCTCATGTGCATAACACATGTAAAAGTATTCTGTTAATATGCACAGAATACGCAAAACAACTCCCCAGTGGCAATGTGATAATTTAAAGACACTATAAATTCAAGGCAATAGATATCTTTTAATTCACTGAATTTTTAAAAAATAGGCACTTGTTTAAAAATCAAAAGTAGTACATATTTTAAGCAGTTTCCCCAACTAACCTTTGCCAGAAAATTAACCCAAAAACTGTTTGACATCCTTGAATAGTGCATCACAATGCTGCCAGCATACTGATCACTCACTGTGCTCTGAAACAAATCAATTAGCCTGCCAATTGTGTTCATTAGAATTCATTCATATCTCTATAAAAAGTTAATTAAAAATAAGAGTGAGGAGGAAATAATGTCTAACATTCTTATTAAATCCAAATCACCAAAGTAATTTCAAATCTAAATCAACAATCATTACTAAAACCCTCCCTCCAAAAGGTACAGTCTGACTGAAAATCAGATAAAGCAGATGTGAACATATAACTCTTAGATAAAGATTTCCAAGTAAATGTATTTGTTCTATTATTGTCATTATTATTACATTTTCTTTTTGATATCCCTTGACGCTGATCAATGTGTCTCTTTTTGGCTAAATCTCTGAATTTTATTAGCATTGGTGAATACTGAAACTAGCCCTGTACCTCGTTTTTCAAGAAACTCAGCTTAGCAGAGCATTTAAAAATGAATGACAGCAGAGAATAACCGAGGGAACATGGAATTCTAAGCCAAATGAATTTATCTTGATATAAGGACCATAGCATTGTAGAACTCAGCTGCCAAAACAGAAACAGTCCCACAAACAGTAGCTTTCTGGTCCTTAAAAGAGACTCTGTTCCTAACATACTATCTAAATGCCCTTGGTAGAGCTGTTGGAAGTAAAGAATTTGAATGTGGAATGTTCTGATTATAACAAGAAGCTCTCTCCCAGCCTCTCTATTTCTTCTATATTGGGTAAGGCATCAGTCCTTTTGTTTCCAGAGGCCCAAAATAAGAGCCTATGTGAGGGAGGAAGAATCTTCCTGACAAGCCACAGAAAGCTTGAGACTAATTTCATATTCAGTTCTTGGCACTGAGGTCTGGGTGGAGGTGGGCAGGTCCACCCTGCCTTTCAGTCTCATTAATCATTTGGCTTTCCCTGGCTGCTCGCAGCATCTTCTGGAGGAACCCTTCTCTTTATTCATTCAGACAACCCTTTGGATTAAACAGAGCCAGCTAAATGTCAAAGCAAATCTGAGTCTTGATGCAGATAATCATTTCAATAATATTTCTCCATTTGTGCCCAAACACCAGGGGAATAAAGCTTTTCTGCTGTCAGGTACTGTAAGACTGCAGTTGGTGTAAATGCTTGACACTGAGCCAGATGGCTTAGCCGTGCCTCAAACATATGTTCAACAAGCAGGCTTGCACACATTGGAATTTTATTATTTTGAACTGGTGAGGCTTGCATATTTATTTACTTGACCCCCTTCGGGGTCACTCTGGTATTAAAACAATCAGTTATAAAGCTTCTCCAAGCAATAGGGTAGGGCTAGTTTATAAACTACTTGTCAGTTTCATATCATCACCTGCAGTGAAGTATTCCTCATCTGTGGCCTCCTCTTGATAATTTAAAGAAAAAAGGTGGCAAGGTGCATGTGGGTGAGGGAGGAAGGAAATGGGAATTGAGAAAGAGAATGCGGGCTAACCTCAAAGATAAAGATGAATGTGCTCTTTTCTAACCAACTCTTTATATGACCTGGGGACAAGTAATTTTCTCATGTATTACCATGTATATTCTACTCAGAAAATTTTGTCTGGGCTTTAAGAAAACCAACCATTAAAACACACAGCTCCATATACCCTTCAAAGTATCAGAGGTAAATCTATATATGTGTATACACATACCTTTGTACCCACAATCATATACATGTGTCTCTGTGTATTTGGCAACCCACTCCAGTATTTGATAGGCTATAGTCCATGGGGTCACAAAGGGTCGGACACAACTGAGTGACTTCACTTGTGTGTTTATATGTGTAATAAAATGGAAAATCCATGCTATTGGTTGTGCCAAGAAAGAATTTGCAATGATTATAAACATTTATTATGTTGCTAATATATTCCTCAAAATAAAATAGAAGATATATTTATAGAAAAGTTAATTTCATGTTACTTAATAGGTTCAAATTTAACTTTAAAAAAAACCAAAGAAGAGGTATAAAATACTAGGAATATTGCAAATGAAACATTCACATTTCTGTGTGTAGATTCTACATCATGAAAATATTTTTACCAACAATAACATGATGTCTTAGGCATTTTAGAGTTTATGAATTCCAGCACTTTAATAGAAAAATTCAGGCCCAGAGAAATGTATTGACTCATCCTGAATCATACAGCAAGTAAGGATGCATTAGAACAAAAAGCTCAGGTTTCCCACATACTACCCCACCTGCTTTCTGTGTCTCTAACGTCATTTGTCCTTCTACTAAAGTGAACTTTTGCTGAACAATTGGCCATAATACAAGTGTCCTGCTAGGAGACACAAATCAATGTGAGATAACATGTTCATAGGACAATGGTTCTCATTACTATCAGACACAATATATCCTTTTTTTTTTTAAATAACAAATACATTGTAATCCTCCCATTATTATTCTGAATGAAAATTCGTAGATAAACTTACCTATAAATAATTTTTAAATATAAGCTCAATGCCTTAATTATAATGTAAAGAATAAGTGAATGGAAAGTAGAAATTGATGGAATAAATATGTATGTGTGTATGCCTGTGTATGTCTGTTTCATTATGTTAAACACTTGGAAACAACTGTACTAGATAATATAGTGAAGTAATTATATGTTTGCTCCTTTAAGAACTGTTAGAAACACATAGCTACAAAATATAGATTATTTCATCAGTGATTTAACAAAGATCATTGTTGAAGATTGATCAGATTTTCCAAGTTGGTGAGCTAAATCTTGGTAAAATTCCAAACCAAATTACAACCACTGAAAGTTTATTATTTTAATTACTCTTATCTATGTGTTTTTGAATGCTTAAAAAAGGTTATACAAATTAAACTATGCAGATGGACTTTGTTTCAATATATAAATTGTGACTCAGATCATCATCATGTATAAAATGAGACTCAAATCAGCAGGATTTTCAGCTTCCTAAATGGATATCAGGATGGGCATTTAAAGACCATGCAGTATTCGGGACAGTTCTTCATTGTAGGGACTGTCCTGTGAAGTACCAAGTGTCTAATGTTTCATCTCCTGTCCAATAAGTGACACTGTTCTCCTCAACAACTGCTGCAACAAACAATGTCCCCTCAGCTCTCAGAAGGTCTCAGAGTAGAACTATCATCATAGGATATTGGGAGATAATTTCAGCCCAGGAATCAAGGTAACTGATATCAAAACCTTGAAAAAGTTAGTCACATATGAAGAATACATCATTTTAAATAAATGCTTAATTTTAAACATTATACATGCCTGAATTTACATTCTTTATATATCTGCAGAAAGGAATTTCATTTTAAAGTGACAAGCTTTAAATTGCGTCTTTGCAAACAGGTAACAGAACATAATTTCAAGATCAAATATCCTAAACTAACATTAATATAAAGTATAGTTTAATTTAAAATGTAATTCATGTTAAATTTAATCTTGGTTTAATTATATTTTATAATAACCCAATACTTAAAAACAACATCATTTTTTTTTTGCAATACCAACACTTTTTTACAAAGATCTTGGTATTGAGTAAATGCTATTTACTCATAATATAGAATTTACAAGAGATTTTTATGTCAGCCTAGGGAAAGAGTACAACTACCTTTGGAAATAAACGAAAACATTTCATTGAGTACAACCTGTGCTGGTTATCCTTTACATTTACATCTTTATATTGGCCTATGATCACTGCAATCAGATTCAGTAATTATGTACTTTCTGAATCCTTACTTGACCAGGATGTTGAGAATTCCTCTTGTATATAACCAGTTTCTCTTAGAGGCTTTTAACTCTCTCAACCCACCTGTATGTCAGCAACACATTGCATGATTCTTAAGACAGTATCTCATTATATACATTATTCTAATTCTTCCTGAACTGTAGCATGTATTATTTATTTTCTTTTCTGAATTATTTTACAGCATCCCTCCACAAAAGAATATAAAGACAGCATCTACCTCTTAATTTTCTCCTTGGCTGTACTTCTACAGTGTGTGAAAGATCTCCACCAAGTTCAAGACAGAAAGGAACAACTGAAAAACAGGAGCCCACTTCCGTGCTTTGATGGGTGTATACTGAAATGTACAGTCTATCTTTCTCTTTTTAAAAATCACTTCATGTCACTTGGCCATTCCAAGGACTCCAAAACACAATGGAAAACTACAAAATATACAAGCATTCAGTACAGATTACACTAAAGCTTTAGCAAGCCACTTTCCAACCAAATCAACAATAAAAATTATTGTGACCTGGACTAGGAACAAGGTTGTGGGATACCTTTCATAATCTATAGCAGTACAGAATAGACTACTCTTTTTCTGAGGTTCTTCTGCAATAATGTGCCCAATCCTACCAATGGGGACTTGTTTCTCTCAATCAAAATAGGTAACAACACAAAAATAACCAACTTGTGGTGGGAGAAGTAAAGAGTTAAATTTAGTAAGCCCTGTTGCTGGGAGAACAGTAGTTAAATAAAAGTGGCATTATTAAGCAGATACAATTCGTTCTTCACCTCACAGGTGGGTAGTAGATAATGAATTTGAAAGGTAAAACTGGAAAATGACAGAGATAAGCACCTAGTTTACTGTGTCCTAACCACAATCCTCTCCTTCACACTCACAGCAGGATGACTACTCAAATCCAAAGTGCTGAGAGGACAGACCAGAAAGATCATTGAATCTGAGCATCCATGTAGACACAAACAGCTGTTACCAAGTGGGTGCAGTCTTGGCTTTGATGTTAGAATAATCAGTGGGGATATTATTTCATGCAACTAAACAGCCAGAGAGAACACAGAGATGAGATCTCAGAGGGCATGGAGCTCGGAAAGGTCCTTTAGGGCAGTGATTTCTTATTATGTGTGTGCTATTGTTTTAGAAACCTGATTAAATACAGATTCTAGTTCAGCAAGTCTGGGGCACAGCTTAAATTTTGCTTTTCTCAAAAGCTCCCAGGTGATGCCCATGCTGTTGATCTGTGGACTACACTATGTGTAATGATGCTTCAGAGAGCCTTGGAAACAAGATTTTTATATAGAATTTGGAGGCTGATGGGGAAACGTAACATGGCAAAGTACATGCAAAGACAGACTCTAGAAGGGAATGCTGATAAAGACAAAGAAAAAGAAATCTAGTAAGGTTGACACCACACATCAGGAACAAAACGCAACAGGTAAGAGAAAAGACATCCTCCTCCAACTGAGAAAAATAAAATCCACCCAGCAGATTGATACAGTGCATAAATATGCAAATGCAGCAGCACAGAGCAAGATGGAAGATGGAACCTCTGTGTTGTGCCTTATAAGCCTGACCTACAAATGTTCAGAGGATAGATGATACTATGAAAAAGTACCATGTGGGTAAACTGTGGCAAATGTGTCCCCCTATATTTTACTGCAATAGCTTCTGATACTACCAAAGATTTAGGTTCTAAGATGTTGACTCAAAACACATTTTAATCGTCACCAGGGGTTAACAGTGCAGGAGAATGGGGAGCAACCAATGTGGAGTTCAGGGAAGAAACCTAAGGAAAGAGATGATGCTATCCATCAGAGATGCTGTCACTTGATCCTGATACTCCTTTGGAGGTATTTGTATTTTTCAGTAAATGCAATCTTTCTCACTGTTTCAGAAAGCAAACATGATTTGCAGTTAAAATAAGATGTTATAAGGTAATTCATTGTTCTTATAAACCTGATAAGTAGAAGTGTTAGTGGCTCAGTAGTGTCAGACTCTTTGCGACCCATGGACTGTAGCTCACCAGGCTCCTCTGTCTATGGGATTCTCCAGGGAAGAAACTTGATAAAACTAAGCTATTATTTTATTATCTAAATTTTGTAATGGTACATAATACATAATTTGCCAGGGTCCAGCCCCGGCTGATCCAGGGTATTCGAAGCGGGGACGGCTTCGGCGAGGATCAGGATACAATAGCTTCAATTAGATATTAATTAGAGATGTAAAGAGCAGTAGAATGAGGATAGCTCAGTAGGAAAATTCAGTGGAGAAAAGAGGCTGAGTAGCTTGGTTTACGCGGGAGACCAATAAAACTTAGACAAGAAGTTTGCACCACTTACGTAGGCCGCAGGCGTCCTTCCGTTCTCCCGAAGGAGAGGAGACACTGAGGCCTCCCAGGTCGGATCTTAGAAGCCCAGGAGTAATTAGTAAGCATGGTGGGTTCCACGCTCCAGATGGAGACTCAGCCAGAGTGAGAGAGAAAGAGCCACGGGGAGACCAGTATTTTGAGAAACTGATCCCAATTCTTTATTTTCCATGGTCTACTTTTATACACTGAGATGTTATGCAAAAGTCACACGGGGTCAGCAGTCCTGACTTTTATTAAAGTCAGGTGCTTCATACAAATGTATACAGAGGTCTTAGGGGTGTTACATCATCTTCTGGCCAGGGGGCCTGCTGACAATTTATGACCCTCTCCTTGTGACAGCGGTCAGTCAACCAGGACACTTATTTCTCCAGGGGTGATTATTCTTAAAACAGACGCCATCCAAATAAAGTTACATTCCTATAGGGTGAGGGTGTAGTGGGTTTTAGTTAAGGAAAGAATTTACTTAGCCTAAGGTCTAACGTGATTAATATCAAAGGTTAATACTTATTTCTTCTATATATTCATTAATGTGTGTAAGGGCAGGGGATGTGGAGACTTAGCAACAAACATTGGCTCAACAAATGAAAAACCCTTCACCAATAAAATTTTTAATCAGCCCATTATACTTATACTAATAGTTTTCTAACTTTTCTAAGGAACCTGTTTTTAGAAGGTTTAAAGCATCTCGTGCCTCTCATGGTTGGGAGGCTGTGAGCAATCACATGTGGCCGGACAAGCCTGTCAGGCAGGCTAGAGAACCTTCAGAGGAGTTTGTAGGTTAAAACACTCTTGTCACGCCCAGGAGTTTTTATTAACTGGAGCTCTAGGTTAACTCCTTCTCCAAAAGAGGTGGTGGGGGACAGCCCCCCATAAAGTCAGAGGTGTAGGTGGGAGCACAAAGTAGTAAAGCAGGCAGGCTCTGGTTATGGGGGTAGATGCTAGAGGATTTCCAGGGGACTCCTGAGGCTCGATCCTTCCTTTGCGTATGTCGAGCCTCCTTCCTCATGACCTTTGCCACGGGCGGAGTGCCTCACTCTGGCCCCCAACAATAATTTTCAAAAATAATTAGGTTCTAGTTTACCTAAAATGATAATAGTAATAAGGAATCTTTCCTCAAGATAACTTTAAAACTTTGATTCCATCAACAAATAACTGGCATGTAAAATTCCACATTAATGATAAACCTCATAATTGAAATATAAACTTTAATATGTTTTAAATCCATGTAAATGAAAGTAATAATTTAGAGTATTTCTCTCAAGAGAGAGCCAGCTGCTAAACAGGATTAGAAATCAATATGTTCTGCTATCACAACATCTCCCAGACTATCTTTGCTTATTCTTTGATTTTTCCTCCTCCTGTTCCCTTGATGAACTTGTTTACCTTATTGTATTGGTGCTTCTATCTCAGTGTATCTGGAATCCACCCACTTTCCTTCACAGTCACTCCACATCCTGTTTGGGTTCTTTTGACCTCCTCGATCTGCACCACTGCAATAATCTAACAAGTTTCCAATGGTTCGCCCTCTTCTAAAGTTCTATAGAGTTAATTTCATCTTACCATTTCCATTCAACAATCCTATCCTTAGGATGAAGTTGATATCTCTTATCCTGACATTGAAGATCTGGCAGAGTCCAGATCCAAAATATCCTTCCAATTTTTGTTGTTTAGTCGCTATGTCATGTTCGACTCTTTTGTGACTCCAAGGACTGTAGCCCACCAGGCTTTTCTGTCCATGGGATTTCCCAGGCAAGAATACTGGAGTGGGTGGCCATTTCCATCTCCAGGGGATCTTCCCAACCCAGGGATCAAACCCAGGTCTCCTGCATTGGCAGGTGGATTCTTTATCACTGAGCCACGTGGAAAGTCCCCTCCTTCCAATTTAATGCTAGTATTTGTTCCTTTTGTTTATGCCATATTCTCTATCTCCACAATATATAAGATGGGTGTTCAAACCTTTGTAATTTTGTTCATGAAGTGTGCATGCTTGTGTGTGTTCATAAATATGTTCTCCACCTCTAATCCTTTGAAATCATGAAAGATGAACTTATTTTCCAGTTATTCCATAGAACCTTACTTCTGTCTATCTACTGAGCTCTCTGAATTCTAAAGTCCCACTAAATTTACTTTCGAAAGGACATTTGTTAATTATTTATTGTCTGGAATCATAATTCACTGTTTCCCATTAAAAGTTTTTCTCTAGCTAACAGAAGTAAAAGCTTAAAGACAAGGGTGGTGTATCTTATTTACCTGCATAGTACCTGGACATATAATGCATATAATGTCACTCAATAACTATATACTTGAATATGCTGTTGCTTGCAACAACGACAAAGCAAAAGATTTGATACAACTATATGAAGTTATCAAAAGATATTTCCCTTAAAACTGACTATACTGAGCATATATTTTCATATCAAATTATATTTTTAAATGTGCTATGAAACATGTGCTAAAGTGAATGTCACTTTGGTAATATGCATAAGTGTCTACTAAATTTTATGTTCTTAAAATTCATATACTCATATATTATAATTTTAATATATCTATAATTTAATTGTAGATAAATTAGTTGGGAGAAGTTTTCTATAAGTCAAATTAAATTATATATCAAATTTACAGCATAAATATTCCAAATATCAAACTGAAACAGAAGTCAAAAAGGATATTTAAACTAGAATGTATAGTAGAAACTAATTAATATTAATAATAGTGCTTGTGAATTTAGCATACTGTTTCATTTCCAGTATTTTTCACAAATATTTCAAGATAATAATTCTGTACTTCAAGAGGGATTTTTACATTCTTTTGTTGGAAGGGACTTTCATAGTCTTCATAGAAAATAACTATTAACAATTATATCATGGCTCATGAAAATATCACATCATTCAGTATGATTTACTTTATCTTTATTATTTAATGTAGGGGTTTTCATAGCTCATTTAAAAGAGTTCATTATATTAACTTAGTTATTGCTTAACTCCATTAACTAATTAGTGTAGAAGTATTGTCAATTCAAGCGGTAAAGAATTTTGTGTTCTTTTATTCCTGGCCTCTTATTTCTAAAAGGTATATATGTCACATCTAAAAATCAAATCATAGTTTATGTCTGGAGGGAAGTTACTCAAACAGTTACAGGAGCTCAGGATGATTTTACCAAAAGTTTACCTTTTTTAGCTTAACTTTAACTTGAATACAAGTGTAAATATGGAAATACCAACTGTTTCTGATCCTTGCTCTGAAGTGCAAGATATAAGAAATTAAATTCATCTAACAATAACCAACAATGATTTAAAGAAAGTGGCAGCATGAAGCAGTGCAGACTCCCAACTGGGCATCAAAGGACCCACGTGAGGTCTTTCCTAACATTCTAGATGAACCTGGGCTGCCTCTGAGACACGACTTTATGTCTGAAATTGCACCTGAGGTGCCAGGACATGGTAAGTATGAAATTTCAGAGGAACATCCTGACCATATGAAAAATTACCAAAATGACTTCAGGTCTCTTAAAATTATTCACTCATTTTGAAAGTATGAAAGTGCTGACAGTGGATTTCCAGATGGTATTTCTTGGTGAGAGCTGCTGCCAATCTATCAGTTCCATTTCAAATGGACTGGAACTTTTGCTTCTCACTTTTTAATCTACAAAAAAGGTCTTCAACAGGACCGTTGATAGACCCTAATGGAAACTTCTACAGTTTGCCATTCAGTAGACTGGTGTCTGACACATCGTGAGGAACCTCAAGGCAAGCAGCTGTGCTAAGGATCTGAGGTGGCAGGTGAGAAAGAAAATAGAGGCTGTTGGGGGTATAAACGCTCCCCTATGCATACCAAGCACAAAATGTGTGAGAGTTTCTCATTCCTTGGGCCAAAACAGACTAAGAACTGACAAGGAACACTTCAGCTTCTGCCCAGGAGTGCTATTTGGAACTCAGTATGGATAGGATCATGGGAAGATTAGGTACTAGAGGAAAGGCTGCTGCTTGGAAGGCCTAGCAAAGGCAGCCTCTGAGGAATCAACAGGAATTCCCAGACCAGAAAGTCATCTTTACAGAGTACCAAGAATCAGAGAATGTGCAGCAATCTTACATAATACCAGTGTACGTCGTGTGCCTTCTTTCATTGTCTTCCTCTCTGCATACCGTCTTTGGAAGACCCAGAACCACTTTGCAAGCTGAAGGAGAAGCAGAAAATGAGAGAAAATAATGGGTGTACCCACTTACCAGGTGTCATTGCCTACTTGAAATCCTCCCCAACTGAGAGAATGGGAAAGATTTAAATCTCCCCAACTGAGAGAATGGGAAAGATTTAAATCCAAACTTGATTGAGTTTGGAACTTGGTGTTCTTACATCAAACTGAGGTTGCTTGGTGATTTAGAGGAAGTATAGATCTTATTATTATCTAAAAATGACTACAAAGTCATGGCATCCCCAGAATTTTCATGCAGCTGCAGGAGAAAATTTGCCCTATAATTCATATTTAGAAGGGACTTTGGGAAAGAAAAATAAAGAGAATTTGATTATATTCACCCAGTTGTGGCAGATCAACATATAAATCATGTTATTTGACTTGTCTCTCTCTCAGTTTCCTCAAGTGTAAGACTAGTGTGGAGAAGGTGTTTTTAGAATTAAATATTTTGTATCACTGAAATCTGTCTTTTCTGAGAGACGGGAAGGGAAGAAGAGAAGCAAAATCATATTTTATGAAACTAGCTCAATTCTAAGAGCAAAGCCTGATCAAGATAGCCTGTACTCACCCACAAACACAACTAAACACTACAAATCAAAGTCTTATAATGATATAGAAGTAAACATTCCAGGCAAAATAATAGTAAATTGAATCCAGAAGTGTATTAAGAAATAATAAGCCATGACAAAGTAAATTTTTATTCTATAAATGCAAAGATAGATCAATAAAAATAGATCTGCTAATATAATTTATTATATTATCATCTTAGATGCTATGAAAAAGCATTTTATAAAAGTCAACAAAGACATCTGATTTGATTTTAAAACAAGTAAATAGTCTGAAGTGAAAGGATTTCTCTTTAGAATAATGATGACTATCTAATACTGCAAAAAATATAATGCCTGTTGTTAAGACTCAAAGAACTACTAGGTGTCAGAAAAGATAAGATTTTGCTATCAATTCAATATTCTACATTGCTCTGGAAGTTTTAGATAATACAATAAGAAAATAAATATAATTAAATATAAGCAGAAAAGTATTATTTTAAACTATTCTGTTTTTCTTTGATATAATAATTAAAATGGTCTCCCTGTCCCAGGATTATTAAAAGTCATTTATATAGCTCCTAATATGTTAATGTGTTTTAAATTTAGAGATAGATAGTCACCTAAATTTTCTCCAAATATCCAAATAATTATAGCAAAGATATGCATCAACAATCATTCCCCACTATATCCAAATACCACCCTATCATTTGTAAAATTCTGCATACACATTCTTGAATCAGTTTTGGGGCTTTGTATTCTCCTCTAGACAATCAATGTATTTTTGAACCAATATCACTCTGTTAAGTTACTGCAGTTTTATAATGTATTTTGAAATTTGATTGGAAAATCTGCCCACTGCTATGGGCACTGTTTATACTTGACCCAAGAACTAGTTTGAAGTTGTGCACTTTATAATTGTCAGGAGGGATTATTTATTCTGTTTGTTGTTAAATATTGCTCAGATAATGCAGACAATCCTATTTATATTTGGAGATTTATTGAAGATATGTGTTTCTTGAACACTTTCATTTGATTTTTAATGTACCTGCCTTATATGTGTAGTGATTTTTTTCACATCCACAGCTCAGGAATATAAGAAATGTAACTTTATTCTTCCCTCACTGAAATTCATTTCTCTCTCAAGTCCCCTGATGCTTAAAACTTGCCAATATAGGGGAACATGTGCTCCTATAGGTCAGATTTAGGGTCTCTGGAATATGTATTCAGGAAAATTATTTTTCTCTCCACTACCCATATTTTTCTTCTTGTTTCTTTCTTGGAAGATCTGAGCTTCCAGGGACTCACATATTCCAGTTTCAGGGCCAGGGCAACTGGTTTTTCCCACTCTCTCTTTGCAACCTCCACCTCTGTCTGGCTTGTTCCTCCTGTCAACATAGGCTCTTCTGTTAATTACCATCTCTGGTTCAATAGATACGTGTCTCTGATAAGTAACTTGCAAAACCTTTTCAAGTCTATCGATCTAAACAATCTCTCTCAAACTTTTGGGGAAACAAGAAAATTTCAAAGATTCTGTGAATTGACATGATCTAACATTTTACATGATCAAACTTAAACGTGATTTAAACTTCCGTGATTAAAAGCAAAACAAAATCTACTGTTCTACTTACTTATGCTCCATGTTTTGTCTCTTGAGAAGCTTCCTCCAATGCATAACTCTTCTCTAAATTTACTAACTTAGACCTTTTGTTTCTTTTATCTTGATATATTTTTCTAATACAATTTGCTGTACATGATACCTTCACTTCTAATAAAATTTTCCTTTAGAAATATTACCCAATCAACAGCCAAAGAAAGGTAATGCATTTTACAAAGCACATAAAAAAAAAAAATCATGGGTTTACTAACTCTCAATTTAATAAATAAGTATGAAGTTGTTGAATTAGAGTTTTAATTAAAAAATAAAAACATGGTCATTATAGACCTATTATTATAGCCATTTATCAAAATATATCATATTCTTTTGTCCATTTCCCACAAATTTCTTTCCATTTACCTATGTTACTGGAACTGAAGCCCTGCTTTGAGGATGATAACCCAATCCAATGTCAGGAGAGTTTTCCTTCAAAAAGACCTGTCACTTTGTGTCAATTGTAGGAATTTGTGTCAATTTCCAAAGTCATTTCATATTTGCTTTGCATTACATCATTTTGCCCATGTCTCAGGTAACTGAAGATGTACCTGAAAATTTATTGGACAAGACAGTTGCCTTCCTAAGTGCAGAAAAGCCTGAAAGGCAAAGGTGAAAAACAGTCAGTGTTTTAGGAGCAACTAAAATATCTAAGCAAAATGGCACAAAACTTGAATGTTTGCATTCAATCTGGTGTTGTTACCACTGACTTTAAAAATAATAAATTGAGCTTAAATTAACTTACATTTGATTTTCTATCTTCCTAGATTTTTGTGCATGTTTGATCTAACTTTATGTATTTTTAATACCTAGCTTTTAAATAGTTGGAATTTTCTATTTCATAATAAAATTGCTACCTTACACACAATGGAGTATGAATTGAGTTAATTTTTCTAACAATAGGGAAATTTGCATCCCATCACCAACACTCATCACTTTTTCTCTGAGAAAAATGTGGTTGGGAAGTAGAATTGGTCAATGGAAAATGTAGTCTCATTATCTGAAGAGACATTAAACTCAGCATCATAATTTAACCAGCTTGAATGATGTTTGGCTTATTTCCTAAGGTTGGTTCTTTTTGAAAATAAATAAGAACTAAAATTGAGGAATGCAAAAGCACCTTGCTTCTTCTGTCCCCAAAATTTAAACATTTTTTGGCATCTACTTTTGTTTAGCTCTAAAATGGGATCACTGAAAATTTAACATACCATACTGAGCTAGGAATATAAGGATTAATATTCAATATATAGACAATATATGAAAAGAATAGGTCTTTTATGACATTTCTTTTCATGAGTGAAAAGGGATCTAATAAATTACTTTATTAAATCTCCTCTCACAAGTGAAGATAAATGTCAGGGCTCAAGGGCTTAAGCTCTCATGTATTACATACAATGTGAAGTTCTTCTGTCTATCTTCCTATATTTCTATATTTTGTCAAGATCTTCCAATGGGCTTTACTTCATCATCAAATATTTTTCTCTTTAAGATAAAATTTAAGTAATATCTTGAGAAGAAAATGTCTAATTTCATTTAGGTTGTTGCTCTACTTGGTGTATATGCTGTTAGATTACTCTGCTGTTACACTTTTGTAATTTTTTTGTAATTTCTCATCTCCAAGGGCAGAATAGATGAGAGTAGGTATAGCAATGTCTTTTTATGTTGAATAAGGTTTAGACAAGTTTTATATTCTTTTCTAAGCATTCTTTGTGTCCCTCTGGTTTTTCTTTGTCTCAGGTGATATTGCTTCTTCCAAAACTTTTACTCCCCCTTAGATAAAATTATCATCAAACAACCAGTTATGTAAGTTAGACACAAAAGATGTCACCCTCTACTCTGTTACCTTCAGGCCATATATCTTCCTAAATTCTAAATTCTGTTAGTTCCATATTTTCATTGTTATTCCTATCTCTTTCTGTTTCTTAATGTTTTGGTCTAATATTCACAGTCTTTTACCTAGACAAGTTTTAGAGTCTTCTAAAGCACTGGGTTTTCAATCTTTCTTTCCTATCACCATGAAGAAACATATTTACATTATGACTCATTATACATATACATAATTAAAATTAAATAAATAGGTGAAATAAAAGTTTCTAAAAAACCATTCCTCTTAATATTCAACGCATATTAATGTTTTCTATTTGATTTATAGAGGCAAAAAATGATTTTATGACCTTACTGATGGATTGCTATCTGCATTTTGAGAAAAACTGCAAAAGAACTGCCCTGACTTCTGCCAATACTCTAATGGCTCTCTGACACTGCCAACAGAAAGTTCTGTATCCTGCCTTTGTAAACACATCATCTCGCCCCTTAAAACCCTCCTTCCAACTTCTAGATAAAGTCTAAACATATCATTATATCATGAAATTAAGTTTCTCCTTGCTTACACCTACATATCATTACTCTTCATACTCACAGGCTCAAGCCATTCCATTTTGTATCTGTATGTCTTTCCACAAAATTCTTCTGCCCCTACCACCACCTCATTTAACTCTTCTTTTTTTATTCTTCAAGACTCTGCTCAAATATCTTTCTCTCCCTCTATAAATCTCTCTCTAATCCCTCCCCAAATAGAAATAGTTACTCTTCCTTGGCACCACCACTGTACAGATAAATACTCCTTTAAAAACAATTAATGGGTGCCTTTAAAAACAATTAATTGGCAATACTCACAAAACTCATTCCTTAGAGTTGCCTTCACTTGACCACACAGTCACTATACCTGGATTTATCATAATGGAATGATTTCCTAATGATTCAATTTCTTCAATTTTTCTTTTTTATTTCTTACTGAGTTTCCTTTGAATTTTTGCACTTCTGTTCATGAAACAGAAGTTGCTATATAATAAGATTCTTCAATATTCAGGGAACGCAGTTACACTTCCACCCATCAAAGAATAAATGGTATGGACTTGCTTTCCACTAAAAACAGCTAGATAATTAGAAAACTAGACTCACTATATGAAACAACTGTTTTCAACCACTGAATGACAGGGAGGACTGGAATGTGGCTTCTAATAGAATGTGGCCTGTAATAGATGTGGCATTCTAATAGAGAGACAAATGGGATGAAGCCTATGATCAACTTAGCTTTCAGGGTAGAAGAGAACCCAGGCTCACAGAATCAAAGGATGAAACTTTAGAGCCCATGGAGGACAAAGAAGCTAGAATTTGCAGGACAAGTACTGGAGAAGAGAGACTAAAGACTTCTGGAATCTACCCAAGGACTCCCAAGATTCTTGGACTGAATCTTAGATTAATACTAACCTGTATATACTCCAGGTAAAATTCTGTGAGGCTTGACAAAGATAAACCATCTGAGAGCTGTAAGCCAAACAATTCCCAAAGCTCATAAGGGGCTGGCATACATACAAGTTTTCACTGGCTGTGGTAGAGAGATCTTGCTGAATACTTGAGATATTCAACAGAGATTTCATGAGGACCACATTAGAAGTAAGGTTAAAGAAACCCTAGTTCAGTTCATTTCAGTCACTCAGTTGTGTCCAACTCTTTGTGACCCCATGGAGTGTAGCATGCCAGGCTTCCCTGTCCATCACCAACTCCCGGAGCCTACTCAAACTCATGACAATGGAGTTGGTGATGCCATCCAACCATCCCATCCTCTGTCATCCCCTTCTCCTCCTGCCTTCAATCTTTTCTGGCATCAGGGTCTTTTCTAATGAGTCAGTTTTTCTCATTAGGTGGCCAAAGTATTGGAGCTTCAGTATCAGTCCTTCCAATGAATATTCAGGATTGATTTCCTTTAGGGTTGACTGGTTTGATCTCCTTGCAGTCTGAGGGACTCTCAAGAGTCCTCTCCAACACCACAGTTCAAAAGCATCAATTCTTTGGTGCTCAGCTTTTCACATCCATACAAGACTAGTGGAAAAACCATAGGTTTTAATTAGATGGACTTTTGTCGGACAGGGCTTACCTTGTGACTCAGCTGGTAAAGAATCTGCCTGCAATGCAGGAGACCTGGGTTCGATCCCTGGATTGGGAAAAACCCCTGGAGAAGGGAAAGACTAGCCACTCCAGTATTCTGGCCTGGAGAATTCCATGGACTGTATCGTCCATAGGGTCACAAAAAGTCAGACACAACAGAGCAACTTTTATTTGAGCAACTTTCACTTTGTTGGCAAAGTAATGGCTCTGCTTTTTAATATGCTGTCTAGGTTTGTCACAGTTTTTCTTCCGAGGAGCAAGCATCTTTTAATTTCATGTCTGCAGTCACCATCTACAGTGATTTTGAAGCCCAAGGAAATAAAGTCTGTAACTGTTTCCATTGTTTCCTCATCTATTTGCCAAAATGCTGCTGCTGCTGCTGCTAAGTTGCTTCAGTGGTGTCCGATTCTGTGCGACCCCATAGATGGCAGCCCACCTGGCACCCCGTCCCTGGGATTCTCCAGGCAAGAACACTGGAGTGGGTTGCCATTTCCTTCTCCAATGCATGAGAGTGAAAAGTGAAAGTGAAGTCACTCAGTCATGTCTGACCCTCAGCGACCCCATGGACTGCAGCCTTCCAGGCTCCTCCATCCATGGGATTTTCCAGGCAAGAGTACTGGAGTGGGGTGCCATTGCCTTCTGCAATTTGCCAAATAGAGTAAGGCAATTTTAGATCTGTCCTAGTAAACCTAAAACAAACAAAAAGGCTTTGAAGGAATCATGATGCTTCCTTGGATGCATGATTCCTTGCATGATGACTACTTGCAAGTAACTTGACTCCATGCCCAAAAATTTTAAAGCACTTTGCCCCAACCAGTAATGCTGAAGAAGCTGAAGTTGAATGGTTCTATGAAGACCTACAAGACCCTTTAGAACTAACACCCAAAAAAGATGTCCTTTTCATTATAGGGGACAGGAATGCAAAAGTAGGAAGTCAAGAAACACCTGGAGTAACAGGCAAATTTGGCCTTGGAATATGGAATGAAGCAGGGCAAAGACTAATAGAGTTTTGCCAAGAAAATGCACTGGTCATAACAAACACCCTCTTCCAACAACACAAGAGAAGACTCTACACATGGACATCACCAGATGGTCAACATCAAAATCAGATTGATTATATTCTTTGCAGCCAAAGATGGAGAAGCTCTATACAGTCAGCAAAAACAAGACCAGGAGCTGACTGTGGCTCAGACCATGAACTCCTTATTGCCAAATTCAGACTGAAATTGAAGAAAGTAGGGAAAACCACTAGACCATTCAGGTGTGACCTAAATCAAATCCCTTATGATTATACAGTGGAAGTGAGAAATAGATTTAAGGGCCTAGATCTGATAGATAGAGTGCCTGATGAACTATGGAATGAGGTTCGTGACATTGTACAGGAGACAGGGATCAAGATCATCCCCATTGAAAAGAAATGCAAAAAAGCAAAATGGCTGTCTGGGGAGGCCTTACAAATAGCTGTGAAAAGAAGAAGCGAAAAGCAAAGGAGAAAAGGAAAGATATAAACATCTGAATGCAGAGTTCCAAAGAATAGCAAGAAGAGATAAGAAAGCCTTCTTCAGTGATCAATGCAAAGAAATAGGGGAAAACAACAGAATGGGAAAGACTAGAGATCTCTTCAAGAAAATCAGAGATACCAAAGGAACATTTCATGCAAAGATGGGCTCGATAAAGGACAGAAATGGTATGGACCTAACAGAAGCAGAAGATATTAAGAAGAGATGGCAAGAATACACAGAAGAACTGTACAAAAAAGATCTTCACGACCCAGATAATCACGATGGTGTGATCACTGACCTAGAGCCAGACATCCTGGAATGTGAAGTCAAGTGGGCCTTAGAAAGCATCACTACAAACAAAGCTAGTGGAGGTGATAGAATTCCAGTTGAGCTATTCCAAATCCTGAAAGATGATGCTGTGAAAGTGCTGCACTCAATATGTCAGCAAATTTGGAAAACTCAGCAGTGGCCACAGGACTGGAAAAGGTCAGTTTTCATTCCAATCCCAAAGAAAGGCAATGCCAAAGAATGCTAAAACTGCCTCACAATTGCACTCATCTCACACGCTAGTAAAGTAGTGCTCAAAATTCTCCAAGCCAGGTTTCGGCAATACGTGAACTGTGAACTTCCTGATGCTCAAGCTGGTTTTAGAAAAGGCAGAGGAACCAGAGATCAAATTGCCAACATCCACTGGATCATAGAAAAAGCAAGAGATTTCCAGAAAAACATCTATTTCTGCTTTATTGACTATGCCAAAGCCTTTGACTGTGTGGATCAGAATCAACTGTGGAAAATTCTGAAAGAGATGGGAATACCAGATCAGGATCTGCCTCTAGAGAAATTTGTATGCAGGTCAGGAAGCAACAGTTAGAACTGGACATGGAACAACAGACTGGTTCCAAATAGGAAAAGGAGTACGTCAAGGCTGTATATTGTCACCCTATTTATTTAACTTATATACAGAGTACATTATGAGAAATGCTGGACTGGAAGAAACACAAGCTGGAATCAAGATTACCGGGAGAAATATCAATAACCTCAGATATGCAGATGACACCACCCTTATGGCAGAAAGTGAAGAGGAACTAAAAAGCCTCTTGATGAAAGTGAAAGAGGTGATTTAAAAAGTTGGCTTAAAACTCAACATTCAGAAAATGAAGATCATGGCATCTGGTCCCATCACTTCATGGCAAATAAATGGGGAAACAGTGGAAACAGTGTCAGACTTTATTTTTCTGGGCTCCAAAATCACTGCAGATGGTGACTGCAGCCATGAAATTAAAAGACGTTTACTCCTTGGAAGGAAAGTTATGACCAACCTAGATAGCATATTGAAAAGCAGAGACATTACTTTGCCAACAAAGGTTCATCTAGTCAAGGCTACGGTTTTTCCAGTGGTCATGTATGGATGTGAGAGTTGGACTGTGAAGAAGGCTGAGTGCCGAAGAATTGATGCTTTTGAACTGTGGTGTTGGAGAAGACTCTTGAGAGTCCCTTGGACTGCGGGGAGATCCAACCAGTCCATTCTGAAGGAGATCAGCCCTGGGATTTCTTGGGAAGGAATGATGCTAAAGCTGAAACTCCAGTACTTTGGCCACCTCATGCGAAGAGTTAACTCATTTCCAATGATGCTGGGAGGGATTGGGGGCAAGAGGAGAAGGGGATGACAGAGGATGAGATGGCTGGATGGCATCACTGACTTGATGGACGTGAGTCAGAGTGAACTCCGGGAGTTGGTGATGGACAGGGAGGCCTGGCGTGCTGCGATTCATGGGGTTGCAAAGAGTCGGATACGACTGAGTGACTGATCTGATCTGATCTGAAATAAAATAAAATCCAAAATAGCAATGTATGATTCATAATATCTAGCATCCAATGAAATATAACTATGTTGCTATATATAATACAAATATCACTACCTGAAAAGTAACAAAATTTAAAGCATAACCAATAGAAAAATCAATTAATAAAAGGGAGCCAGAAATAATAGAGACAAAACTTTAAATCTGCTTTCTCAAATATGCTCAGTGTGTTAAAGGAACACAAACTTCATGAATAAAAAAATATATTTTAAATAACAAATAAAATAAAAGCTTAATAAAAGCAAAAATAAACAAATGGGTATGATTAAAATATCTGCACATCAAAGGAAACTATTAGCACAGCCTTCAGAATGGGAGAAAATAATAGAAATATAACTACAAACAACTAATCTCAAAAAATATACAAGCAACTCCTACAGCTCAACTCCAGAAAAATAAACAAATAAAAATGGGCCAAAGAACTAAATAGACATTTCTCCAAAAAGACATACAGATGGCTAACAAACACATGAAAAGATGCTCAACATCACTCATTATCAGAAATGCAAATCAAAATTAATAAATCCAAAAGTCTACAAATAATAAATGCTGGAGAGGGTGTGGAGAAAAGGGAACCCTCTTACACTGTTGGTGGGAATGCAAACTAGTACAACTATGGAAAAGATTCCAGAAAAAACTGGAAATAGAACTGCCTTATGATCTGCTTTCATACTGAGGAAACCAGAAGGGAAAGATACACTCAGTGTAGCCAAACATGGAAGCAACCTAGATGTCCATCAAATGAATGGATAAGAAAGCTGTGGTACATATACACAATGGAGTATTACTCAATTAAAAAGAATACATTTTGAGGTGGATGAAAAATTATACAAGTGAAGTAAGCCAGAAGGAAAAACATAAATACAGTATACTAACGCACATATATGGAAAAGATATAATATTAAGACAGCAAAAAGAACTGATGTAAAAGAATGGCAATGAAACATGTAAAATATCATGTAGGAAACGAGTTGCCAGTCCAGGTTCGATGCATGATGCTGGATGCTTGGGGCTGGTGCACTGGGAGGCCCAGAGGGATGGTATGGGGAGGGAGGACAAGGGTTCGGGATGGGGAATAAAACCTGTGGATTCAATTTGGCAAAACTAATACAATTATGTAAAGTTTAAAAATAAAATAAAATTGGAAGAATAAAAAATAAAATAAAATAAAATAAAATACAAAAAAAAAAATATAATATTTGAAATGAAAAACTAACTATATAGGCTTAACAACATAGTAAACCCACAAGAAATAAAAATCAATGAATTTGACATAATAGTAAATATATTTAAACTGAAGTATACAGATTAAAAAAAAGACTGAAAAAATATTTTGGATCCCAAGTCACCTGTGGGACAACAATAAATGAACCAATGTATGTACTACTTGAGGTCAAAGACTGGGAGAAGAATTTTATAAAGGACAGAAAAAGAAAAAAAAAAACACAGGAAGAAATAACAACCAAAATATTTCAGACTTGATAAATTAGTAGCACAAAGAAAATCACACCAGGAACCACTATAATTAAATTGTTTAAAATCAACAATTAAAAAAAAAATTAAGGCAAGAAGAGAGAAAAATAGCATTTTATATATGTTGAAAAATAAAGATAAAAATGACTACAGACTTCTCATTATGAAAAATACAAGACAAAATCAATAAACTGACACATTTAAAGCAGTAAAAGAAATAAAAGTCAACAAATAATTCTATATTAAGTGAATATTTGTTTCAAAATTGAAGGTTAAATAAACACGTTTTCAGACAAGCAAAGCCTGGAGAATTTGTACCCAGCAGAGTAACACAAGAAGAAATGTTAAAAATATTAAATGTCAAATGTTAAAAAAAAAAATTCTTCAAGCTGAAGGTATACCAGATGCATACTTGGATAAAATACCTGAAATAATAGATAAATATAAAAGATCTTTTTGCTTTAAATATTCTTTCAAAGACAGTTGACTATTTAAATTTATAACAACAAAGAATAGGGCTTAAATGCAGGAGGATAAATATGACAAAAATAGCACCAAGGATGAAGGGTAAATAGCACTTTACTGCTGTAAGTTCCTTACATTTTGTGTGATGTGATGTAAAGAGCAAAGCTAAAGCAAACTATGATCCATAGGCCAAATCTGGTCTGTGTCCTGCTTTTGTGAGGCCCACAAGCTAAACATTTCTTTTTTTGCATTTTGAAAGGGTAACAAACAGAATATACAACAGAGATCTTATGTGGCCCATGAAGCTAAAATATTGCTACTTCATTGAAAAATATCTGTCAACTACTGAGCTAGATTGTGATAGGTAAAAAATATATACTGAAAATTCTAGAGAATCTAATAAAAATATAAAGCACAGAGACATAGCCAAAAGTCAAAATAATAAAAATAAAATGAAATACTAAAAAATACTTTTAAAAAATTAAATTAGTTTTAAAAAAGAAGGAAAAAACATCTACAGCCATCTCTTCTGACCTCGGAAGCTAAGCAGGATCAGACTTCAATTAGTACTTGGATGGGAGAAGGAAAAAGTGTCAAAAGTAACAAGAAAAGGACAAAAAAGTAAATAGTAAAAGGATAGATTTGAACTCAAGAGCACCATAACTGCATTAAATATGAGTAATTATATTACTCCAATTAAAAGGCATAGATTGTCCTTTTGGATAATATAGCAACACTGGATTATATTCTGTCTATTAAAATGCTACTTGAAATACAGAGATATACATATGTTAAAAGCATTTTTTAAAAAGCACAGAAAAAGATATATTATCCAAACAGAAGAAAACTGGAATGTCTATACTAACATCAGTTAATAATATTTTAAAAATCTCTGGAAAATTCTGAAAGAGATGGGAATACCAGACCACCTGACCTGCCTCTTGAGACACCTGTATGCAGGTCAGGAAGCAACAGTTAGAACTCGACATGGAACAACAGACTGGTTCTAAATGGGGAAAGGAGTACGTCAAGGTTGTATATTGTCACCCTGCTTATTTAACTTACATGCAGAGTACTTCATGAGAAACGCTGGTCTGGAGGAAGCACAAGCTGAAATCAAGATTGCTGGAAGAAATATCAATAACCTCAGATATGCAAATGACACCACCCTTATGGCAGAAAGTGAAGAAGAACTAAAGAGCCTCTTGATGAAAGTGAAAGAGGAGAGTGAAAAAGTTGGCTTACAACTCAACATTCAGAAAACTAAGACCATGGCAATGGTCCCATTGTTTCATGGCAAATAGATGGAGAAACAGTGGCTGACTTTATTTTGGGGGGCTCCCAAATCACTGCAGATGGTGATTGCAGCCATGAAATTAAAAGATACTTACTGCTTGGAAGAAAAGGTATGACCAACCTAGACAGAATATTAAAAAGCAGAGACATTACTTTGCCAACAAAGGTCCATCTAGTCAAAGCTATGATTTTTCCAGTAGTCATGTATGGATGTGAGAGTTGGACTGTGAAGAAAGCTGAGCACCGAAGAATTGATCCTTTTGAACTGTGATGTTGGACAAGACTCTTGAGAGTCCCTTGGACTGCAAGGAGATCCAACCAGTCCATCCTAAAGGAGATCAGTCCTGAGTGTTCATTGGAAGGCCTGATGCTGAAGCTGAAACTCCAATACTTTGGCCACCTGATGCGAAGAGCTGACCCATTTGAAAAGACTCTGATGCTGGGAAAGATTGAGGGCAGGAGAAGAAGCGGACGAAAGGGGATGAGATGGTAGGAGGGCATCACTGACTCAATGGACACGAGTTTGGGCAAACTCCAGGAGTTGGTGATGGATAGGAAGGCCTGGCATGCTGCAGTTCATGGGGTCACAAAGAGTCAGACATGACTGAGCAACTGAACTGACTGATACTGACTGAAATTTAGATTTCTTTTCATGAAGTCTATAAAATAAACTTGAAAGAGACTATTCCCAGTGAAAAAAACAGATTTCAGAATGATAAAAGAGTCTACATAAAGAATTTGGGATTTAATGTTGCAAATCCACATCCATTTAAAATGAGAATTTCAAAAGACATTAAGAAAAGCTTTAAAAAAAAGTATAAATTGAAAGAATAAATAAAGACCAATTATTGTTAATGATTTCAATACTCCTCTCTCAGTGATTCATAGAATTAGCAGACAGAAAATTGATAGATATATAGCAGATCTGAACTACACTATCAGTTTGACCTAAATGACATTTATATAACATTCCACCTAACTACTAAAGAATACACATTACTTTCAAGTATTCATTGAACTTTAACTATAAAAAACATATATTGGGCTACAAACCAAGTTTCAATAAATTTGTAATTACTGAAATCATACACAGTATATTTTTGACCAAAACCGAACTACACCAGAAAGGAACACAACAGGATACTGGAAAATTCTTGAATATTTGAAAGTTAAACAATACAGTTTTAAACAACCTTTTTGTCAAATATCAAGAGATATTAGATAATACTTTGAACTGAATAATAATGAAAAGACAGCAACATTTATATCTAGGATAGTGCTTAAGGCAATATCTATAGTTTCACATATTTTGTTAAAAGTTTTAAAAATAATTATCTACGCTTCTTCCTTAAGCTAGAAAAAGAAAAATAAATCAAAACAAAGCATGTAGAGGGAAGGTGTTGGAAAATGACTATGACTATTTTCAAATATATGTACACTCAGGACTTTCTGAGCAAAGAGAGCTAACACCAGGTTTAAAAGGTGACTGAATAGCAACTCCAAGAGAAGAATTCCTAAAAGGTTTATTGTTTTAATTTTAATTGGAGGCTTATTAATTTACAATATTGGGGTGGTTTTTGCCATACATTCACATGAATCATCCATGAGTGTACATGTGTTCCCCATCCTGACCCTCCATCCCACCTCCCTCCCCATCCCATCCCTCAGGGTCATTCCAGTGCAACAGCCCTGAGGACCCTGTCTCATGCATCGAACCTGGACTGGCGATCTATTCCACATATGATAATATACATGTTTCAATTCTATTCTCTCAAATCATCCCACCCTCGCCTTCTCCCACAGAGTCCAACAGTCTGTTCTTACATCTGTCTCTTTTGCTGTCTCATATATAGGGTCATTGTTACCATCTTTCTAAATTCCATACTGCTACTGCTGCTAAGTCACTTCAGTTGTGTCCGACTCTGTGTGACCCCATAGATGGCAGCCCACCAGGCTCTACCGTCCCTGGGATTCTCCAGGCAAGAACACTGGAGTGGGTTGCCATCTTCTTCTCCAATGCATGAAAGTCAAAAGTGAAAGTGAAGTCGCTCAGTCGTGTCCGACCGTCAGCGACCCCATGGACTGCAGCCTACCAGGCTCCTCCATCCATGGGATTTTCCAGGCAAGAGTACTGGAGTAGGATGCCATCGCCTTCTCCATCTAAATTCCATATATATGCATTAATATACTGTATTGGTGGTTTTTTTTTTCTGACTTACTTGGCTCTGTATAATAGGCTCCAATTTCATCCACCTTATTAGAACTGATTCAAATGCATTCTTTTTAATAGCTAAGTAATATTCCATTGTGTATATGTACCACTGCTTTCTTATCCATTCATCTGCGGATGTACATCTAGGTTGCTTCCATGTCCTGGCTATTATAAACAGTGCTGCGATGAACATTGGGGTACACGTGTCTCTTTCAATTCTGGTTTCCTTGGTGTGTATGCCCAGCAGTGGGATTGCTGGTTCATATGGCAGTTCTATTCTCATTTTTTTTAAGGAATCTCCACATTGTTCTCCATAGTGGCTGTACTAGTTTGCATTCCAAACAACAGTGTAAGAGGGTTCCCTTTTCTCCACACACTCTCCAGCATTTATTGCTTGTAGACTTTTTGATAGCAGCCATTCTGACCATCATGAGATGGTACCTCACTGTGGTTTTGATTTGCATTTTTCTGATTATGAGGGATGTTGAGCATCTTTTCATGTGTTTGTTAGCCATTTGTATGTCTTCTTTGGAGAAATGTCTGTTTAGTTCTTTAGCCCATTTTTTGATTGGGTCACTTATTTTTCTGGAATTGAGCTGCAGGTGTTGCTTGTATATTTTTGAGATTAATTCTTTGTCAGTTGCTTCATTTGCTATTACTTTCTCCCATTCTTAAGGCTGTCTTTTCACCTTGCTTATAGTTTCCTTTGTTGTGCAAAAGCTTTTAAGTTTAATTAGGTCCCATTTGTTTATTTTTGCTTTTATTTCCATTACTCTGGGAGGTGGGTCATAGAGAATCCTGCTATGATTTATGTCAGAGAGTATTTTGCCTATGTTTTCCTCTAGGAATTTTATAGTTTCTGATCTTACATTTAGATCTTTAATCCATTTTTAGTTTATTTTTGTGTATGGTGTTAGAAAATGTTCTAGTTTCATTCTTTTACAAGTGGTTGACCAGTTTTCCCAGCACCACTTGTTAAAGAGGTTGTCTTTTCTCCATTGTATATTCTTGCTTCCTTTGTCAAAGATAAGGTGTCCATAGGTGTGTGGATTTATCTTTGGGCTTTCTGTTTTGTTCCATTGATCTATGTTTCTGTCTTTATGCCAGTACCATACTGTCTTGATGACTGCAGCTTTGTAGTATAGCCTGAAGTCAGGCAGATTGACTCCTCCAGTTCCATTCTTCTTTCTCAAGATTGCTTTGGCTATTCCAGGTTTTTTGTAATTCCATACAAATTGTGAAATTATTTGTTATAATTCTCTGAAAAATACTGTTGATAGCTTGATAGGGATTACATCAAATCTATAGATTGCTTTAGGTAGTATACTCATTTTTACTATATTGATTCTTCTCATTCATGAACATGGTATATTTCTCCATCTATTTGTGTCCTCTGATTTCTTTCATCAGTGTTTTATAGTTTTCTATATATAGGTCTTTTGTTTCTTTAGGTAGATATTTTCCAAAGTATTTTATTCTTTTCGTTGCAGTGGTGAATGGAATTGTTTCCTTAATTTCTTTCTGTTTACTCATTGTTAGTGTATAGGAATACAAGGGATTTCTGTGTGTTAATTTTATATCCTACAACTTTACTGTATTCATTGATTAGCTCTAGTAAATTTTCTGGTGGATTCTTTAGGGTTTTCTATGTAGAGGATCATGTCATCTGCAAACAGTGAGAGTTTTACTTCTTCTTTTTCCAATCTGGATTCCTTTTATTTCTTTTTCTGAGATATCTCCCCTACAGACATTTGTTTGCATTCCAGAGAACAATAAAATCTTAGAGCCTTTCCCCCTACCCTCAGAGAAAATTTCTTTGCTTTACAGAGTTAAAGTCTCTCTCTCTGTCCCTCTTTCAGTCTCTGTCTCTCCCTCTCTTCCTTCCCTCCCTCTTTTTCTCATTCTCTCTTCTTGGAAGGAAGAGGAACAGATATGTCATCTGCCTCATATAACTTCCCAAAGCCAGAATTTCAGAGTTCCTCTCTTGTGCTCTTGTGCATTGTATGCAAAAGAAACATCTGCCTTCATTGTTTTGCCCCACAGAAACAGATATGGAGGATCAATACAAGATGTTTTGTCAACAATTAAAAGTCTAGCTTCAGATTCTGACCCAGAGCTAAACTAAACTAAAAGCTGGTCTTTTAAAAGGTCAATAAAATTGATAATCCATTATATAGACTGATCAAAAATACAGAAAACACAAAATATATCAGGATTGAAAGAGATGCATTATTACAGATACAGAGTGATAAATTGAAGTATGTACATAAAATTACTGAGAAAAATTAAAGAATACCTAAATAAATGAAGAAAGATATAATATTCATAAATTGAACATGTCAATTATTAAAGTAAAAATTATCCCCCAGATTATTGTAAAGATTAATGGAATTCAAATCAAATTTCAAAAAGTTGTATATCTAGGAACTATCAACTTTCTTCTAATAATTATATAGACAGGTAAAATTTTACACTAGTCAAAATATTTAGGAAAAGAAAAGAAAAATTAGGAGTTACAGTACTAAACTTTATGACAATATAAAACTGTAGTAATAAGACAATGTGTTAATGGTGATATGTATGCTGTGCTAAGTCACTTCAGTCAGGACCAACTCTTTTGCAACCCTATGGACTGTAGCCCACTAGGCTCCTTAGTCTATGAGATTCTTCAGCAAGGATACTGGAGTGGGTTGCCATGCCCTCTTCCAGGGGATTTTCCTGACCCAATTCAAACCCAAGGATCGAATCCATGTCTTCTGCGACTCCTGTACTGGAGGTGGATTTTTACCACTGAGCCCCCAGGGAAGCCCAATGGTGGTATAGAGCTATATGGTGGTATGGAGATAGTCAGTGATGCTATCTAAACATCTCATCCTCTGCTGCTTCCTTCTCCCCTTGCCCTCAATCTTTCCCAGTGTCAGGGTCTTTTCCAATTAGCCAGCTCTTCACATCAGGTGGCCAAAGTATTGGGAGTTTCAGCTTCAACATCAGTCCTTCCAACGCATATTCAGAGTTGATTTCCCTTAGGGCTGACTGGTTTAATTTTCTTGCAGTCCAAGGGACTCTCAAGAGTCTTCCCCAGCACCACAGCACAAAAGCATCAATTCTTCAGCACTCAGCCTTCTTTATGGTCCAACTCTCACATCCATATATGACTTGTCTAAGTTTTTACAGCTTTCCTTACAAGGAGCAAGTGTCTTTTAATTTCACAGCTGCAGTCACCATTTGCAGTAATTTTGGAGCCCAAGAAAATAAAATCTGTCACTGTTTCCACTTTTTCCCCATCTATTTGCCATGAAGTGATGCCATGAAGGGAGCAGATGCCATGATTTTAGTTTTTTGAATATTGAGTTTAAGCAAGCTTTTTCACTCTCCTCTTTCACCCTCATCAAGAGGCTCTTTAGTTCGTCTTCCGTTTCTGCCATTAGAATGATATCATCTGCATATCTGAGGTTGTTGATATTTCTCTTTGAAATCTCAAGTCCAGCTTTTGATTCATTCAGCTTGGCATTTTGCATGACGCACTCTACATGGATGTTAGTTCACAATTATCAGGTGGCTCAGTGGTAAAGAATCCACTTGCCAAGCAAGAGACATGGGTTCAACCCCTGGAGGAGGAAATGGCAATCCATTTCACTACTCTTGCCTGGAGAATCCCATTGACAGAGGAGCCTGGCAGGCTACAGTCCATGGGGCTGCAAAAGTGTTGGATATGACTTAGCCACTAAACATACATACATGAATAATACATTAATTTGGCAAGTTCTTTGTGGTCCAGTCTCTCCCTAAAGTCCCAGAGGCATCCAAGTTTTTGATTCTTGTATTTGTTTATCCCACCCCCTTATTTCTATGTTTTTTTTAAAATAGAATTACGTTATCATTTCAGATTTTGAGCTTCCAAGATCTAAAGTACTTTAAATACTCAATTTGGAGATGTTTCTTATATTAATTGAAATGAAGATGTCAGTAGAAGTTTAGTTAGTTCTTTGAATTCTTTTTACTGTGTTGCTTAGTAAAATGTTAAAATGTATATCCATGCAAAATCTAGTGTCCTGGGAAAGACTAAATGTTCCACAGCTATGGAGAAAATATGAGGATGTCTCTAAACCTACAATTGTAAAAGGAATCCTGCCAATTCTAGAGTCTAGCACATCTCAGGTACTCTGTGAGAACCTCAAGAAGGCATTTGACTCAGCATCAGTATCTGGATTCTCTTCTGTGTAGCATGAAACACTTACACCTCTTATGAGTGTAGTAGAAGAGCATAAATAAGCACCTATCTCTTTTATGAATCTCTAGGAGGTTGCAACATTGGAAAAACCCACATCTACATTTACTTTGTAAGGCTAGAATTCCCCTTACAGTTTTATTCTGGAAATAAACTTTCTACGTTGATTCTTTGGAAAGTGGGTCATGAAGGAAAAAGCATTGGTCTGGTTTCATTCTGACTGAGACTTAAATCCTGGTCCCCCCACTTACTGGGGCTTCCCTGGTGGCTCAGTAGTAAAGAACCTGCCTGCAATGCAGGAGCCCCAGGTTCAATCCCTGGCTTGGGAAGATCCTGTGGAAGAGGGCATAACAACCCACTCCAGTATTCTAGCCTAGAGAATTCCATGGACAGAGGAGCCTGGCGGGCTTCAGTCCATAGGGCTGCACAGAGTTGGACATGACTGAAGCAACTAAGCAGCTGCAGCAGCCCCCACTTTCAGTCAAATGACTTCAACAAAGGATTTAATCTTTCTGAGCCATGATTTTTTTCCCACCTGTATGTGTAAACTCCAATCTTAAATGTTACGATCAAATTAAAGAACACACACAAGGAGGCTGGCACAAGGCAAATGTTCATTAAATAATGGTTATGGTTTCATCAGGGCTCCCCAGGTGGCAATAGTGGTAAAGAACCCACTTGCCAATGCAGGAGATGCAGCTTTTTTCCCTGGGTCGGGAAGATACCCTGGAGAAGGAAATGGGAACACACTCTGGTATTCTTGCCTGAGAGACCCAATAGACAGAGGAGTTGGGAAGGCTACAGTCCATAGTGTTGCAAAGAGCTGGACACAACTAAAGTGACTTAGTACGCATGCACATGGTTTTACCCACAGTTCCTTATAGACCCTGGGATAGTCTAGCATCTTCTTGGTATGAGGTGAAGACTATATAAGCAGTAAGCCTTTAAACTGTAACATGTTACTTAAAGCAAGATCACATTGAAAGGTAGAAATATTTTATAAGAATTTCCCATTTCAATTCGTTTCAGTCTCTCAGTTGTGTCTAACTCTTTGCGACCCCATGGACTGCAGCACACCAGGCCTCCCTGTCCATCATCAACTCCTGGAGTTTACCCAAACTCATGTCCATTGAGTCAGTGATGCCATCCAACCATCTCATCCCCTGTCGTCCCCTTTTCCTCCTGCCCTCAATCTTTCCCAGCATCAGGGTCTTTACAAATGGGTCAGCTCTTTGCATCAGGTGGCCAAAGTATCAGAGTTTCAGCTTCAGCATCAGTCCTTCCAATGAACACCCAGGACTGATCTCATTGCAGTCCAAGGGACTGTCAAGAATCTTCTCCAACACCACAGTTCAAAAGCATCAATTCTTTGGCGCTTGGTTTTCTTTATAGTCCAACTCTCACATCCATACATAACTATTGGAAAAACCATAGCCTTGACTAGATAGACCTTTGTTGGCAAAGTAATGTCTCTGCTTTTTAATATGCTGTCTAGGTTGGTCATAACTTTGCTTCCAAGGAGTAAGCATCTTTTAATTTCATGGTTGCAATCGCCATCTGCAGTGATTTGAGAGCCCCAAAAAATAAAGTCAGCCACTCTTTCTCCATCTATTTGCCATGAAGCAATGGGACCAGATGCGTGAGCTTAGTTTTCTGAATGTTGAGCTTTAAGCCAACTTTTTCACTCTCCACTTGCACTTTCTAATTCCTCTTCACTTTCTGCCATAAGGGCGGTGTCATCTGCATATCTGAGGTTATTGATATTTCTCCTGGCAATCTTGATTCCAGCTTGTGGTTCATCCAGCCCAGCGTTTCTCATGATGTACTCTGCATAGAAGTTAAATAAGCAGGGTGACAATATACAACCTTGACGTACTCCTTTTCCTATTTGGAACCAGTCTGTTGTTCCATGTCCATTCTAACCATTGCTTCCTGACCTGCATACAGATTTCTCAAGAGGCAGATCAGGTGGTCTGGTATTCCCATCTCTTTCAGAATTTTCCACAGTTTGTTGTGATCCATACAGTCAAAGGCTTTGGCATAGTCAATAAAGCAGAAATAGATGTCTTTCTGGAACTCTCTTGCTTTTTAGATGATCCAGTGGATGTTGGCAGTTTGATCTCTGGTTCCTCTGCCTTTTCTAAAACCAGCTTGAACATCTGAAAGTTCACGATTCATGTATTGCTGAAGCCTGACTTGAACAATTTTGAGCAGTACTTTACTAGCGTGTGAGATGAGTGCAATTGTGTGGTAGTTTGAGCATTCTTTGGCATTGCCTTTCTTTGGGATTGGAATGAAAACTGAGCTTTTCCAGTTCTGTGGCCATTGCTGAGTTTCCAAATTTGCTGGCATATTGAGTGTAGCACTTTCACAGCATCATCTTTTATGATTATAAATAGCTCAACTGGAATTCCATCACCTCCACTAGCTTTGTTTGCAGTGATGCTTCCTAAGGCCCACTTGATTTCACATTCTAGGGTGTCTGGCTCTAGGTGAGTGTGAGTGATCACACCATTGTGATTATCTGGGACATGAAGATCTTTTTTGTACAGTTCTTCTGTGTATTCTTGCCACCTCTTCTTAATATCTTTTGCTTCTGTTAGGTCCATACCTTTTCTGTCCTTTATCGAGCCCATCTTTGCATGAAATGTTCCCTTAGTATTTCTAATTTTCTTGAAGAGATCTCTAGTCTTTCCCATTATATTTTTCCTCTATTTCTTTGCATTGATCACTGAGGAAGGCTTTCTTATCTCTCCATGCTATTCTTTGGAACTCTGCATTCAAATGGGTATATCTTTCCTTTTCTCCTTTGCTTTTTGTTTCTCTTTTCACAGCTATTTGTAAGGCCTCCTCAGAAAGCCATTTTGCTTTTTTGCATTTCTTTGTCTTGGGGTTATTATCAACATTTTCCCTCTATTTTTAATCTGGTTTTAACTTTTTAGGATTTTATGGATAAATAAGTACCTGCTTAGTCTCTG
This sequence comes from Bos mutus, assembly GCF_027580195.1. NCBI lineage: Eukaryota > Metazoa > Chordata > Mammalia > Artiodactyla > Bovidae > Bos > Bos mutus. The sequence continues at coordinate 96,485,174 of NC_091618.1, read as the reverse complement.
CAGTTAGCCTGAATCACTATTTGAATTCTAAACTCTAATAACTGGGAGAAGATATTATTCTTCTCCCCTTCAGTTTAATAAGCATTACTTTCTCAAAAGTGTTGAGGAGATCATGGGGATTCAAGCCCTTTATCCATTGAGTTGCCTCATGCTGACAAGAGAAAGGTGGACTTTTCCAACAAGTATGATCTCCCAGCCAAATGGCTTGGCTATTCTATCTAGGGCTGTTCCTGCCACTGCCAAATTTACTAGAATAATTACTTCCTGTTCTTAGGTACTGGCTTCTTCTAACAGAGCAATGGAGATCAAAGGCCAGTCCTGCAAAGACGTAAGACCATCAGTATCTCCTTGATTGTGGTGGTCTCTCAGGTTCCCTAAGAGATTTCCTGTAAGCAGTCTCTCAACTCAAATATATAAGGGTTTTACAACAGCTCCAAGTTCTTATATGGGACACAGGAAGCATACACCAAGATGAAACAACCCACAGTTTCACACTGGTGTCCGAGATGGATAGAGAAACCACTTTTAATAATATTCCAGAAATATTCTTCATGTAAGGCTGTGATTAAGATTCGTCTCTCTAACCCATAGAGAACAATAAATGCTGTGCTTCTGACATGGAGAATGCTAAAATGCCAGATACTTTCTGCTTGAAATAAGATATTTCCACATAGGATTTTTCTTACATACGTCAAATTAGGAAATGGGAATGCTTTTTCAAGATTTTTACATTGTGTCTTATCAAGTGAAATTCTATGGTGGTTCTGAACAAAAACAGCATTTTATCATTTCCTCTTCAATATTATACTAACCATTTTCTATTAAAGTCAAAGCTGCCTTTAATTTCAGGTACCATTTAAAATCTCAAGAATACAAATATTTGTTTGGATATTGAAGAAAGAACTGTGTAAGATTCAAACCCTTCTTTCTTTCGGTTGTGCTAAATATGTGCTAAGAATGTGACATAATCTCCAATCATTACTTGAAACTAGTAGGAATTAATAGCAAGCAAAAGTTTTGTTAAAGCCTGAAAATTTGAATATAAAGAGAATAATGGTAGAGGTACCTACAGACTCATCAGATCCCTAAACTAAACCATCCTGTTCAAAAAGCATTACAGAGCAGGTAGTTTTAAGTTATTTTAATAACTGGACATAGAATTTAACTTTCTGACATGCTGTGAAGTTCTTCCCTCTAATTAGCATAAATCCTACCTTACTGCAGTTTTAGCTCACCTTCTGCAGTTTGATCCTTTGTGATCAGGAAGAACGGCTGGTCTCCATCATCCTTACAATAACCATTCATATTCCCAAAGTTATATCACCCTTGGGTTTCCTCTTCTCCCGGCTAAAAAGCCCAGTTCCTTTAACCTTTTCTCAGAGGTCCTATTTTTCAGCCATTTCATCATTTTTGTTGATTGCCTCTGGACTCTCTTCAATCTCTGTATCTCCTGTCAGTTGTGCTTCTCTCAGACTAGAGCAAAAGTTGATGATCTAAGGTAAGACCTTATCACTGCCAAATATACAGAAAGGATTACTTCCTGTTCTTACAGCTCAGCTTCCACTAACAGAACAATAGGGATCAAAAGCCAGACCCTCAGAAAATCCAAGCTACGTTTCTATTCCTATTGCTACCCTGACCCTCTGCCCTCACACTTTTTGCGATAGAGAAATTATGAAAAGGGGCAAGTGAGGCTTCAAAGACATAACCCCCTTAAATTCAGCATCTTTCCTCTCTCATGCCTCCCACTCCTATCTCTAATCTTGTCAGGACATCTCTCTTGACAGCCTCTGAACATTTACAAATTTATGTCAACAGCTTTTGGAGCTTTTCCCCACCCTGTGCTCCCCTGTCCAAGATTCTGAGAGCTCAAAAGACATCTCTCTTTATCTCCCTCTCTTTCTCCAAACTCCCAACACACTAGAGTGCCTTTCAGTACAAATAAAAGAAATCCAGCTCAAGTCATTGATAATAATAGAGACATGCCTATATTTTTCAGTTTTGCATATTTGTAAAGTTTATATAAGTGTTATAATAATATATATTTTTATTTTTTTGTAACTTGCTATCTCCAATCATATTATGCTCATGTGTGTTATCTATGTAAATGCCTATAGCTAAGATTCAGTTTTTTTCCACTTCTGTTTAGTGTTACAATATAGGTTTTTGCTGCTGTTGGATTAAATTGTCAATGAACAATTAGATTATTTCCAGTTTTTTTTCTGTTATTTTAAGCAAAGTTGTTATGAAAATTTTAAACATATTTCCATATGCATTTGTACAAGGTTTTTCCTAGGGTATATCCCCAGGAATGGAACTGCTGAGTCATTAAGTATGTACATATTCAGCTTTAATAGATGTTCAATAATTTTTCAAAATGGTAGTAATAATTATAATTTACATTTCCACCGGCAGTATGTAAGAGTGCCTATTGCTTTACTTCAACATTTTTTATCTGATTTTTAAATTTTGCACATCTAGTATGTACTAAATGATATTCCACTGTGGTTTTATTGTCCCTGGTGAGTAAGACTGAGAGTCTTTAATATATTTATTAGAAAATGTGCTTTATGTATTTCTTGTTCACCTATTTATCAAGTTATTTATCTCTTGTTTATCTCTTGATTTATATAGGTTTTATGCGTGTGTGTGTCTGGGTGTGTTCTAGATATTAGTCTTTTATCTGATATATATGTTGCAAAATATCAAAATAGCTTACCTTTTTATTTTATCTATTTTCTTTAGTTAACAGAGTTCTTAATGTGGCAGTATTTTTTTCATTATGCTTTTAGAATCTTTAAGAAATCTTTCCCTAACTCAATATTGCAAAGATATGCAGTTACATTTTCTTTTTAAGTCTTAAAGTTTTAGTTTCACATTTAAATTGTTAATTTACCTGGTATTAATTTGAATATGATATGAGTTAAGAATCCAGTTTAAATTTTTATACACAGGTATTTAATGTTCATAATACCACTTATCCATGTATGCTAAGTTGCTTCACTTGTGGGCAACTCTTTGTGATCATATGGACTGTAGCCCTCTAGGCTCCTCTGTCCATGGGGATTCTCCAGGTAAGAATACTGGAGTGGGTTGTCATGGCTTCCTCCAGGAGATCTGCCCTACTCAGGGATGGAACCATCTCTTAAGTCTCTTGCATTGACAGGTGGGTTCTTTATCATTAGCGCCATTTGGGAAGCTCCAACAGTACGAATTATTGACCCATTTATCTTCAGTGGCAGTTCTGATATATATATGTGGACTTTATTTTAGACCTCTATGACCAACCTAGATAGCATATTGAAAAGCAGAGACATTACTTTGCCAACAAAGGTCCGTCTAGTCAAGGCTATGGTTTTCCCAGTGGTCATGTATGGATGTGAGAATTGGACTGTGAAGAAGGCTGAGCGCCGAAGAACTGATGCTTTTGAACTGTAGTGTTGGAGAAGACTCTTGAGAGTCCCTTGGACTTCAAGGAGATCCAACCAGTCCATTCTGAAGGAGATCAGCCCTGGGATTTCTTGGGAAGGAATGATGCTAAAGCTGAAACTCCAGTACTTTGGCCACCTCATGCGAAGAGTGGACTCATTGGAAAAGACTCTAATGCTGGGAGGGGTTGAGGGCAGGAGGAGAAAGGGACGACAGAGGATGAGATGGCTGGATGGCATCACTGACTCGATGGACGTGAGTCTGAGTGAACTCCGGGAGTTGGTGATGGACAGGGAGGCCTGGCGTGCTGCAATTCATGGGGTCGCAAAGAGTCGGACACGACTGAGCGACTGAACTGAGCTGAACTGATTCTGTTCTTTTGATATTCTATTTAAATATCAATGCCACACTGTCTCAGTTTCTTTAGCAAGTTTTTTCACACTGTCTTCTTTGAAAATGCCTGGGCTTTTCTTGGCCCTTTGCTCATCCACATAAACTTTAAATCCCACTTGTCAAACTACACACCCAGATACACACACACACACACACACACAAATAGCCCCGTTGCTATTTTCACTGGAAATGCATGCATTTAGAGATAAATTTATGGACAATTGATACATCTTTAAGCTGTTGAATCATTCAGTCCATGAATGCAGTATTATAGACCTTTCCATTCACTGGAAAGACCTTTATGCTCTTTCTGCTTTCATGTCTTTCACTAAATTTTTATAATGGCCTCATTAATGGTTTGAATATCTTCTTTTGTATTGTTCCTAGACATTTTACTATTTTGTGAACATAATAAATGTTTTTAAATTATGTTACCTTTATTAATGGTTTGTTGCTGGTATATAAAAATACAATTGAGTCTTCAGCTTTTATTCATCAAATTTGCTAAACTCTTAATAATCTTAATTAATTACTCTGCATTCTTTTTTTATTTTGTTTCAATAACTGTACCATTTACACATAAAAGTTCTTATTTACAATTCCTTTAAATTTAATTTCTTATTGTCCCGTTACTATACTGCTTAAGAACTCCAGGAAAATCCTGGGAAAAAAATGTCAATAGGATGCATTCTTTTCCTCCTACTGATATTAAAGTTTTATTATCAATTATATTGGCTGTAAGAATTTCTGTAAGTACTATAATATTTCCATATATTCCTAGTGTTTCAAGAAAATTTTAATATCAAGAATCAGTACTGAATTTTATTAAATACTGTTTCTGCATCTGAGACAATATTTTTTCTTTTTTATTTATTTATATAATCTGGTTAGTTACATTTATAGTTTTTCTAACATTAAACAAGTATTCCTGAGGAAACCAGTTTGGCCATGATGTGTTGTCTTTTTCATGGATTGCTGAATTTGTTTTACTGATGTTTTGTTAACATACTTTAATCTATGTTCATAAAATATATTGGTCAACAATTTAAAATTTTTTCTTGTCTGGTTTTTGTATCAGTGTTATATTTGCCTTATAAAATAAATTTTACAGTGGATCTTCTACTTTTTCTATTCTCTGGAAGATGTTTGTTATACTGAAACCTATTTCTTAAGTATGTGTAGAATCTCAGTTATAAACTGATTTTTCTTATTATTTTGGAGAAGGAAATGGCAACCCACTCCAGTGTTCTTGCCTGGAGAATCCCAGGGACAGGGGAGCCCAGTGGGCTGCCATCTATGGGGTTGAACAGACTTATTATTTTAGGGACACATAACTATCAATTCTATTTAAAATTGCAGAACTAGTTTTGTACATTGTATTAATTTTGCTTAATTATACTTTTTGAGAACTTGCCTGTTCTATCTAAACTTTAAAATTTATTTGCATACAATTGATCATGAACATGAAAGTTGCTCAGTCGTGTCCCACTCTTTGCAACCCCAGGGACTATACAGTCTGTATAGTCCATGGAATTCTCCTGGCCAAAATACTGGAGTGGGTAAGCTTTCCCTTCTTCAGGGGATCTTCCCAACCCAGGGATCAAATCCAGGTCTCCTGCATTGCAGACAGATACTTTACCAGCTGAGCCACAAGGGAAGCCCAAGAATACAGGAGTGGGTAGCCTATCCTTTCTCCAGCAGATTTTCTCTACCCAGAAATCAACCCAGGGTCTCCTGCATTGCAGGCAGATTCTTTACCAACTGAACTATCAGGGAAGCCCAAAATTGATCATAATATTCTCATTATATTTTAATGTCTGCCACATCTGCTACTTGGTCAACAGTTTTCCTTAATGTTTTTGATGTGTCTCCTTTTTTTAAAATCTTGATTAGTGTTTATATTTTATAGTTTTTTCCAAAGAATGTAGTTTTGACTGTATTGAACCTCTATTTTATCTGTTCCAGTATATCCTGTTATTGGCATTATTTCCTTCTTTTGCTTCCTTCTGCAAAAAAATTCCTTTAATTCCTAAAGTTAGACACTTAAACTCCTTGATTTTTAGCCTTTAAAAAAAATCATTAAATCAATATATGGCCCCTTAATCCTCCTTAATTGCACAAGAGAAATGGTAATACCAAGGTTGCCTTTTATCATTCAGTTCTAAGTTCTAATCCCTTTATGGTTTCTTTTTTGACCCATAAATTATTTAGAAGTGGGTTTTTAAATTTTCAACTATTAAGTTTTTATACCTTAGTTTTTATCATTATGTATAGCTTACCTGGCCTGTGGTCATAAACTGCACAATAATAGTGTTTTTTAATTTACTGAGACTGCTTTCTGGCAGAGTGGATGGTCCACTGCCAAAAAAGTACAAGCTTGAAAAGAATGTTGTGCTCCAATTATTGAGACTTAGTGCTCTACACAGATTGAGGTTGTTTGCTATGTTGTTCAAATTTTCTCCATTCTTACTAACTTTTGTCTGCTAAATCTATCAATAACTCAGAGGAGAACCAAAATCTTTTATTATGTCACATTTTGTAATAGTTTATTATTTACTTGATGGATATAGTTTGAGACTGTTATTAAACAGGAATAAGTAATTTCTATTGAGTTAAAATGTTTATCATTACAGAGTGATGTTATCTGCCTCTGGTAATGTTTTCTGTTTTAATTTTTAATTTGTCTGATACAAATACATCGTTACTAGCTTGCATGTTAACATTATTGTGTTGTGTCCTTTTCTAGCTATTACTATGAACTTTTTTTTTCAGTTTGCAATTATATTCATTTTTTTCAGCTTGCAATTATAACATGTGTATATTATATAATTCAATAATTATATATATATATATATATATCAGTTCAGTCGTGTCCAACTCTTTGCAACCCCATGGACAGCAGCACTCCAGGCCTCGCCTCCATGTCCATCACCAATTCCCAGAGTTTACTCAAACTTATGTTCATTGAGTCAGTGATGCCATCCAACCATCTCATCCTCTGTTATCTCCTTCTCCTCCTGCCTTAAATCTTTCCCAGCATCAGGCTCTGTTCCAATGAGTCACTCCTGCACAACAGGTGGCCAAAGTATCAGAGTTTCAGCTTCAGCATTGGTCTTCCAAAGAATATTCAGGACTGATCTCCTTTAGGATGGACTGGTTGGATCTCCTTGCAGTCCAAGGGACTCTCAAGAATCTTCTCCAACACCACAGTTCAAAAGCATCAATTCTTCAGCACTCAGCTTCCTTTATAGTCCAACTCTCACATCTATACATGACTACTGGAAAAACCATAGCCTTTACTAGACAGACCTTTCTTGGCAAAGTAATGTCTCTGCTTTTTAATATGCTGTCTAGGTTGGCCAAAACTTCTCTTCCAAGGAGCAAGCATCTTTTAATTTCACGGCTGCAGTCACCATCTAAAGTGATTTTGGAGCCCCCAAAAATAAAGTCTCTCACTGTTTCCATTGCTTCCCCATCTATTTCCCATGAAGTGATGGGACCAGATGCCATAATCTTAGTTTTCTGAATGTTGAGCTTTAAGCCAACTTTTTCACTCTCCTCTTTCACTTTCATAAAGATGATCTTTAGTTCTTCACTTTCTGCCATAAGGGTGGTGTCATCTGCATATCTGAGGTTACTGATATTTCTCCCAGCAATCTTGGTTCCAGATGTACTCTGCATATAAGTTAAATAAGCAGGGTGACAATATACAGCCTTGACATACTCCTTTCCGTATTTGGAACGAGTCTGTTGTTCCATGTCCAGTTCTAACTGTTGCTTCCTGACCTGCAAACAGGTTTCTCAAGAGGAAGGTCAGATGGTCTGGTATTCCCATCTCTTTCAGAATTTTCCACAGTTTATTGTGATCCACACAGTCAAAGGCTTTCGCATAGTCAATAAAGCAGAAATAGATGTTTTTCTGAAATTCTCTTGCTCTTTCAATGATCCAGCGGATGTTGGCAATTTGATCTCTGGCTCCTCTGCCTTTTCTACATCCAGCTTGAACATCTGGAAGTTCATGTACTATTGAAGCCTGGCTTGGAGAATTTTGAACATTACTTATATATATATTAAATAATTTTATATATAGATAATTAAATTCAATCTGATAATAATCTTTTCTCTTAGCTAAAAATACACCAGTTTAAAATTACTGTGCAAACTAGTATGTTTGAATGTATTTATGATATCTTATTTTTGCTTTCTAATTTATCCCAATATTTTCTTCATCATTTTTTCTCATTTCTTTCATAGAATTTTTGCTTAAATCACATTTTGTATTTCTTTTCTGCACATTTATCATGGCATCTATGTATTAAGATTTTTTTGTATGACTAGAAACAGTGGGTAAAGATTCATACCATTTCATATGGTTATTGGCTATTTAGAAATCTTCTTTGGATAAATGTTTATTCAAGTCCTTTGCCTATTTTTGAATTGGGTTGTTTGTTTTAACACTGTTGTTGAGTGATAGGAGTTCCCTATATAGTCTAGACATTAATCCCTTACCAGATATATGATTGGAAAATATTTAATCCCATTATATGAGTGGTTTTTGACTTAGTTTGTAGTCTTTGATAAACAAAAGGTTTTAAATTTTGACAAAGTCCAAGTTATCGATTTTTTGTCCCATTCCTTGTGCTTTGGTGTCATATCTAAGAAATCATGGCCAAATACAACGTTATACAGTTTTTTCCCTAGTTTTCTTCTAAGTACTTTAGTTTTAGCTCTTACATTTAGGTCTTTGACCCATTTTTGGTGTATGGTGTAAATTAAAGTTCAAGTTCATTCTTTTCATGTAAATATCCAGTTTACATAGCACTATTTTGGGAAGACTATCTTTTAGCGTTGTGCCAATCTTTTTTTTTTTTTTTTCTTCCACATGGTCATGAAGACTTTCTTTCATGTTTTCTACCAGAAGTGGTATATTTTACATTTTATGTTTAGGTTTATGATTTCTTTTGAATTGCTTTTTCTATAAGCTATGAGATGTGGGTGGAGGTTCATTTTATTCCACATAAATGGCCAGTTTTTTCCCGCACTATTTGTTGGAAAGGTTTACTTTTTCCCACTGATTTGTCCTGATCTCTTGGTCAAAATTTATTGACCACAGAAGAGTAGGGCACTTTTTTGGACCCTCTATCCTTAAGATTTTCTTTCATTCTTTATCTTGATTACTATAGTTTGATTACAGTAAGTCTTGAAATGAGGCATTTTAAGTACTCCAACTTAGTTCTTTTCAAGCATTAGTTCTTTTCTAGCATTATTTGGCTATTCCAGGTTCTTTGAAAGTCTATGTAGATTTTAAAAGCAGCATGTCAGTTTCTACTGAAAATCTTCCTAGATTTTGTTTGGGATTGCATTGAATTTAGAGATCAATTTTTAAAAATATTTCTAATATTACCACAATCCTTAATCATAATATATCTCTGTATTTATTTTAAATTTTAATTTCTCTTAGCAGTGTTTTGTTATCTTCAATGCACAAGTCTTACACATATTTGTTAAATGTATCCCTAAGTATATCATGTGTTTTTTGATGCTAATGTAAATAGTATTTTTAAAATATTTTTCAATTGCAATTATATGAAAATACAGCTAAGTTTTGGTCATTGAGCTTTATAAAGATTAGGTATTGGACATAAAGTAGTTACTCATAGAAACAGTTCCAAATGTTCTTCAGAGTTCCATTGCCTCTAGTGCTAAATACTAAGTTGTTTATATCTCAGGTAAAACTCTACCACGCAAGTCAGTAATCTAGCAAATCATGGTGAGCTAAATTAACTTAAATATGTCTAGTTTTTATTTTGCTTTCTGCAAGTAACTTAACTGCCTGCAAAAAAAAAAAAAAAAAGTTCAAGATTATTTAAAAAGAAACAACAAAATCCAGACACTCAACATTTTAACACTGAAAACCAAAATTTTCTAAAAGGAGGAAGAAGCAGAAAAATGTAATCTATTAAACAGGAAGAAAAAAAAATCAGAAAATAGAATAAGACAAAAATTAGAAATCTAATAGAATTAGCATATAAAAACTTTGAAAAATGTAAAAATATTTAAAGCAAAAGATTAAGATAAATCAGGATAGAAAAGCAAGATATTTAAAAACAAATGAAAATTCTAGAATAAAGACAAGGTCAACTTGAATATATAGCAATAGAAATTTTCATGTTTAACTTTGCATTATTCATTTCTTGAATTTTCAGTTGTTTTCTTTCAATAGTTTTCATTTGTCTGTTGAGATTCCCCATTTATATCCTCATTATATTTATGCTTTCTTGAAACCTTGACTACATTAAGACTTCCCTGGTGGCTCACATGGTAAAGTATCTGACTGCAATGCAGGAGACCTAGGTTCGATCCCTGGGTTGGGAAGATCCCCTGGAGAAGGAAATGGCAACCCATTCCTGTATTCTTTCCTGGAGAATCCCCATGGACAGAGGAGACTGGTGGACTTCAATCCATGGAGTCACAAAGAGTAGGACACAACTGAGCGACTAAGCACATTTGACTGCTATTTTCATCATCTCTCTCTTTCTGTGTTTTTATGGGTCATGGTCCACAGCTTCCTAACTCTTCTTTCCCATGTCTAGTATTATTTTATTGAGTGATGGAAATTATGATTTTTATACTGTTAGATAGTTAATTTAATTCTTTCAATGCATCTTTGTAAAATTTCTTAGGATAGGTCTGGATCTGGCATAGCCCTGGAACTAAGGAGTAGCCCTTCTGGGGTTTCTGTTGAATACCTCAGGTAGGCAATAATGTCTGTGCTCTCTAACTATGAAACTTAAACATTGTTCAGCTCAGTTTTGTTTGAAACTTTATTTGAAAATATCAGCTAGGATATTTTGTTAGCAATTGTTCTTTGCCTGGTAGTTCTTTGAGTGATCTCATGGAGTCTTGCCCTGTGTATGATCATCATAGTATTATGCCAAAGACCCAATAAAGGCCTGTATAAGTATTTTGGGATTCCTTTCCTGTTGAGCTACTTCAAATCCTAAAAGATGATGCTGTCAGAGTGCTGCACTCAATATTCCATTAAATTTGGAAAACTCAGCAGTGACCACAGGACTGGAAAAGGTCAGTTTTCATTTCAATCCCAAAGAAAGGCAATGCCAAAGAATGCTCAAACTATTACACAATTGCACTCATCTCACACACTAGCAAAGTAATGCTCAAAATTCTCCAAGCCAGGCTTCAACAGCATGTGAATAGTGAACTTCCAGATCTGTATGCAGGTCAAGAAGCAACAGTTAAAACTGGATATGAATCAATAGACTGGTTCCAAATAAGGAAAGGAGTATGTCAAGGCTGTATATTGTCACCTTGCTTATTTAACTTATATGCAGAGTACATCATGAGAAATGCTGGGCTGGATGAAGCACAAACTGGAATCAAGATTGCTGGGAGAAATATCAATAACCTCAGATATGCAGATGACACCACCCTTATGGCAGAAAGTGAAGAAGAACTAAAGATCATCTTGATGAAAGTGAAAGAGGAGACTGAAAAAGTTGACTTAAAACTGAACATTCTGAAAACTAAGATCATGGCATCTTGTTCCATCACTTCATGGAAAATAGATGGGAAAACAGTGGAAACAGTGACCCACTCTATTTTGGGGGGCTGCAAAATCACTGCAGGTGGTGACTGCAGCCATGAAATTAAAAGATGCTTGCACCTTGGAAGAAAAGTTATGACCAACATAGACAGCATATTAAAAAGCAGAGACATTACTTTGCCAAGAAAGGTCTATCTAGTCAAAGCTATGATTTTTCCAGTAGTCATGTATAGATGTGAGAGTTGGACTATAAAGGAAGCTGAATGCCGAAGAATTGATGCTTTTGAACTGTGGTGTTGGAGAAGACTCTTGAGAGTCCCTTGGACTACAAGGAGATCCAACTAGTCCATCCTAAAGGAAATCAGTCCTGAATATTCATTGGAAGGACTGATGTTGAATCTGAAACTCCAATACTTTGGCCACCTGATGTGAAGGAGTGACTCATTGGAACAGACCCTGATGCTGGGAAAGATTGATGGCAGGAGGAGAAGAAGACGACTGAGGATGAGATGGTTGGATGGCATCACCAACTCAATGGACATGAGTTTGAGTAAACTCTGGGAGTTGGTGATGGACAGGGAGGCCTGGCATGCTACTGTTCATGAGGTCACAAAGAGTCAGACATGACTGAGCAACTGAACTGAACTTCCTGCATAGCGTTTTTTTCTCTCTGGTATTCTGCCTCACAACTCTAACTGCTTCAGTAGCCCTGAACAATGGCCTCGTTCCACTCAATTCGGTGAAACTGCTGGGCTTGAGTTGAGTTCTTCCCTGCGCTGCAAGCTAGAAAATGCCCTCCAGACAGAAAATGTGAGCAGTCCTGGTATTCATCTTGCTTATTTCCCTTTCCTCATGAATCGCAGTCTTGCACTTTTGTTTCCAACATCTAAAAATGATTCTAAGATATATATTTGCCAAGTATTATAGTTGTTTACACTGGGAAGGCTAGCCTGTTCTTAGCTACATGTCTATATCTAATTCTTAGGTTGATCTGACTTCTGTTCTGTACCTGGGCTGCTTTTTATTTACTATTGGCCAAATTTGAAAAAGTATTTTGTCCTGAATAGGTGGTTTTCCCTCCAGTTCTGAATATAATTCCTGACTTTGGGAGATTACAGAAACCCTAAAGTGTTTTTCTATTTGATGAAAGTGCAATTATTTACCTCTGTGTAACTTTATTTACTACTATTAGTCCACAGTTTTAAAAATGGGGCCAGGTAGAAGAGAGACCATCTATCCATGGTTCTCACTTGCGACTCCAAATTAAGGGAATTTTCCTTACTTTGGGGGGGAAAAAAAAAAACTGCAATGCAATTGAGAAGTAAGAAAATGAATTGGAGGGAGATAAGCCCTACATACTTTCTTTTTTAGTCCTGCCTATATGTTATTAGATTGGAATTTGTTTGCCAGATAAATTCATTCAGTCTCTATCTCTTCCATGACATTCCCACAATTCCAGCTCTAGTGCCTTGAAACTAAGGAAAATTGGTTGGTTCCTGTAAGAATCCTCTATCTTGTCCTGAAGAAAAGATTTGTGTCATGCAAGAATTTTAAATTATGTCTGTTAGAAAAAATTTTGAAGATTGTTAGAGCCTTCCTCTATTTCAAAACTGACTTCTATACTATAGTAGTCAAAGCAGCTACTTTCCTGTCTCCTTCCTTCCAGTATCATAATGCTACTGCATTTTTTAAAAAACTGCTTCTTTGCAATTTAGGCTTATCTGTTACTTGCTTTCTTATCCATGTTACAAATCAATTGAACAAGGATGTGATGGGTATCAATTTCAGGCAGAGGTTTTAAGAACTGTGCACCACTCAATATGTCCTTTTCCCTTACATGGTGTGTGCTGAAGCTTATATTGAGATGAAGAGCGTATCTGTCTTAGATATTAAGCAGAACTGCCACACCTACCACTGTCCCCCATACACTGTATTATACACACAAAGCTCTGTTAGACATATGGCACAGTTGAGAAACCATCATTTTGTTAAACCACTAAAATATGATGTTGTTTTCTACAGAAGCATAACCTAACCTTTCTTGGCTAATATACTAACCCTCATTTCTTCTCCTCAGTGATTATGCTGATTCTTATAAGTGGTAGATTTTGAAAGTTTATTCTTATATATATAGTCAAAAGACAATCCCAACTACAAATGTGAAGAGAGGAGAAAAGTAGTACTTCACTTTTTTATATTTAAAAAAGGGGTGAATCATTAATTATCAGAATGGATGATTATCCATTTGGACAACCCAGATGACTAGATTTACATCCCAAAGGTTAATCATCAGAAGACCATATTCAGAGGGCCTGGTGGAAATCCATGGGGTTTTAGCAGTCCACGGGGTTGCAAATAGCTGAACACGACTCAGCGACCGAGTGCATGTAGTTCAAACTACATGTTGTTTGAGGTCAACTGTAGCTGTTGTTCAAGGGTCAACTGTAGTTCACAAAGTACTTTTTGAACCAGGAATGTACATGTAGTGAAGAGCTCAGAAATTCTTTTCTAAAGTACAAGACAATGAAAAGACACTACGGAGCCCATATACTTTCAAATGGAAGGCTAAAGACAGAGCCGAACTCATATTCTGACACTGTACCTCTCCCTAAGACTAAATTTTGATGAATTGCAAATTAAAAAAGAAGAAAATTAGCTAATAATCATCCATGGTGCATCAATTAGTGGAAATGCCAATTCTTTCCTCTAACTTTAACCATGTAAATTCTGTTGTGTCTATTTATCATTTTTAGCATCTCCAAATATTAGATACAATATTCAGATTCCAAATAAGGCAGTAATATAGAAATAACAGATTAACTCAACAAATATTTGTAAAGTCTATTCCATGCCAGGCACTGCACTGAGTGCTGGGAAGACAAAGGTGATCAGTATGTGTCACTGCCTTTGAGGAATTTATTATCCAAGGTTTGGAGTTGGACAGCTGTACTATAAAAAATAATTTGATGTAAAGACGTGATGAATGCCAAGAGCTTTGGGATATCAAGACCAATGCATGGCTCAGTCTAAGCTTCAATGATGCCTTCTAGAGGAGATGAGGCCCAAACTCTAGCCTGAGGATTGTTGCAAGCAACCAAAGTACAGAAGGAGGAAGAACGTGCCAGACCAACTCCCATCTGTGTGAACCACCTTACTGCCTGTGAATGAAAGTGAAAGTGAAGTCGCTCAGTCATGTCCAACTCTTTGTGACCCCATGGACTGTAGCCTACCAGGTTCCTCTGTCCATGGGATTTTCCAGACAATAGTACTGGAGTGGATTGCCATTTCCTTCTCCAGGGGATCTTCCCGACCCAGGGATCAAACCCGGGTCTCCCGCATTGAAGACAGATGCTTTACCATCTGAGCCACAGGAGCCTGGGAGTGGAGGAGTACAAAAGAGTATGATGCAAAGAACTGTGGATAATGAATTGCATCCTATAGATAATGGGAGCTACTATAAGCAGGCTAAAAATATAATATTTTAGAAAGTTTAGACATGTTTAGAAGGTTGGGTAGGTATGTTCACCTGCCCTTTGGGGCACATGCGAATCTGTAGTTCTCAGGTCCCTTGCTGTGGGGTGGTGCATGTGATTAGTGCTGGTCAATAGGCTGCAGACAGGAAAGACATCTATCACTTCTGGGCCAAAAAGTGGAAGAGCCTTTGTGTGACCAGCCACTGTTTAGTCCTCTGCCATGGTGTTTGTTTTGAACTGTGGTGTTGGAGAAGACTCTTGAGAGTCCCTTGGACTGCAAGGAGATCCAACCAGTCCATCCTAAAGGAGATCAGTCCTGGGTGTTCACTGGAAGGACTGATGCTGAAGCTGAAACTCCAATACTTTGGCCACCTCATGCGAAGAGCTGACCTATTTGAAAAGACCCTGATGCTGGGAAAGATTGAGGGCAGGAGAAGAAGGGGACGACAGATGATGAGATGGCTGGATGGCATCATCGACTCAATAGACATGAGTTTGGATAGATTCCGGGAGTTGGTGATGGACAGGGAGGCCTGGTGTGCTGCAGTTCATGGGGTTGCAAAGAGTCAGACACGACTGAGTGACTGAACTGAACTGATGGTGTTTGTGGAAACATAAATATGGATGGAGCTCTCATAAGAGCAAAAATGGGAAGAAGGCTGAATCTTCATAAGAAGAGAGTACACAGACTTTTGGAGAATGAGAAACTTTCATCGTGTGAAACCACTGAGGTTTTGAGGTCATTCATTACTACAGCATAATCCATTCTATGGTGAATAAAAGTACTGGAAAGGGTTTATTATTATTTGTGTATGAAGGGTTCCATGGTGGCTCAGACAGTAAAGAATCTGCCTGCAATGAGGGAGACCCAGGTTTGATCCCTAGGTCTGGAAGATCCCCTGGAAAAGGTAATGGCTACCCACTCCAGTATTCTTCCTTGGAAAATTCCGTGGACAGAGGACCCTGGTGGGCTACAGTCCATGGGGTTACAAAGAGCTGGACATGACTGAGTGACTAACATATGAAGGGTAGAGAAGGGAAAGGTGATGAATATGGCTTGCATGTTTCCAATTTCTTGATCTGTTGGATGATTTACAGAATGAGAGTGGGTAAAAATTTTGAAAGCAGTATCCTTTTTACAGATTACTATCAAGAAAGTAAACCTAAAGATTGATCTTTATTGTAGATGTTTCCATTAGGCATGGCGATATAGCCAGTTATTTCAAAAGTAATACCACAATCTTCTGTATTTTTTAACTTTTTATTATCCTCTCCTCCCCTTCCACTAAAATATGAGCTTGCTT
This sequence comes from Bos mutus, assembly GCF_027580195.1. NCBI lineage: Eukaryota > Metazoa > Chordata > Mammalia > Artiodactyla > Bovidae > Bos > Bos mutus. The sequence continues at coordinate 96,469,011 of NC_091618.1, read as the reverse complement.
TTCTCACTCAGAGTTATATCCCCAACACTGTACCTGGTACATGGTAGCGGTTCATTCAGTATCTGTCAAGCCTGTTGAATGAATGAATGTGTACACTTTGAAGGACAATGTATCATAACAAAATAATTATTTTGTCTCCCATATCATATGAGAACCTGATCACTGTTTGTCATAAAATAGACATTTTAAAGGGTAGTTAATCTTTCCTTTTCTCATTCTTGCCTTTCACTCACATGCACATCCAATCCTTTGGCAAAGTCTATATATTGTGCCTTCAAAATATATCCCCAATCTGACCAGTCCCTCAAGCTGTACCAGCCTGGTCTCAGCGCCTACTCCTCCCCCTGGATTACTGCAGCAGCTTCCTTACGGGTCTGCCTGCTTCTACCCTGCCTAGCCACCTCCCCTTCCCCTGCACCCCAGGTGAATTTTTACATAAAGGCCAGAGTGATAGTCTGAAAACGTAAATCACATCCTGTAACTCTTCTGCTCAGAGGCTTCCCATCTCACTCAGCATCTTACAAAGGCTCACCAGGTCCTACACCAGCTGGCCAGTTGCTACCTTTTTGACATTATCTCCCACCGCTCTCCTTGTTGTTCCCTTCTCTCCAGCCATACTGACCTTCTGGCTTTGCATTAAAGACACTATGCCTGGCCCCACTTCAGGACATGTGCACTTGCTGTTTCCTTTTTCTTAGAATGCTTTGCTTCTAGGTAGACCAGACTGGCTTCCTCATTTTTCAGGTCTTTTTTCCAATGTCATGTTTTCAGTCCTCACTGCCCAATTGTCCAATGTAATCAATACATCAAACAATGGCCTCCTCTGGAGCCCCGACTTCCTATCCCTCTAACACTGTTCATCTGTATTCTTAGCATTTATCATCATGCAACATATTATGAATTTACCTGTATATGTATGTCTGTCTCCCTGCAGTAGAACATGAGTTCCATGAAGGCAGGGTTTTTTCCCTGTTTTGTACAATGCTGTATCACCAAAAAGAAATAGTGTTTGATACAGAATAGATATAAAATAAATATTTACTTAGTGAGAAAGCTGTTATTTTCAACACCTAAACCTTAAGATAAATTCCAATTCGATGAGAACTCAGCTGATAACCCCCTGAAGACAAGGGTGTTGAGAGGATGGGAGTCAATTTTAATTCAAAAGTCTGATCTATAATAGGACATCTCAATTCACAAAGACCTTCAGCCTCCCTTTTCCACGACAAATCTCATTTTGAAATAGAACATTTCTGACTTCACAGCTGGCCTTGAACCCTAACACCTTAACTGGGGCCCAGGAAGCACACCTGAAGTTTGCAAATTATCAGTGTTAAACAGCATTGTTTCTTCCTACATAAACTAGGACTGTAATATTATAACAAATTCAACAATGTGATTAGCTTTTTTGTTAACTTTTTTTTAGTGGTGTCTTCACCATAGAATCAGTGTACAGACTGCTTTTATCAAAATTATTTTAGTATCTTTGAAGTGGGAAGAAACAAAAAGAGGAATGTTTAATTAAAATTATGATAAATAGTCTTACTCAGAAAGTTATTGTTAGGCTCCAATAAAACCTATTTTTTAAGTATTTTAAATTGAATTTATAGTGTTAACATCATAATTATTTTCATTCTATTGATATCCTTATAATGTTTACAAGTGATGGGGAAACAGTGGAAACAGTGTCAGACTTTATTTCTCTGGGCTCCAAAATCACTACAGGTGGTGACTACAGCCATGAAATTAAAAGACGTTTACTCCTTGGAAGGAAAGTTATGACCAACCTAGATAGCACATTCAAAAGCAGAGACATTACTTTGCCAACAAAGGTTTGTCTAGTCAAGGCTATGGTTTTTCCTATGGTCATGTATGGATGTGAGAGTTGGACTGTGAAGAAGGCTGAGCGCCAAAGAATTGATGCTTTTGAACTGTGGTGTTGGAGAAGACTTTTGAGAGTCCCTTGGACTGCAAGGAGATCCAACCAATCCATTCTGAAGGAGATCAGCCCTGGGATTTCTTGGGAAGGAAGGATGCTAAAGCTGAAATTCCAGTACTTTGGCCACCTCATGGGAAGAGTTGACTCATTGGAAAAGACTCTGGTGCTGGGAGGGATTGGGGGCAGGAGGAGAAGGGGACGACAGAGGATGAGATGGCTAGATGGCATCACTGACTCCATGGACGTGAGTCTGAGTGAACTCCGGGAGCTGGTGATGGACAGGGAGGCCTGGCGTGCTGCGATTCATGGGGTCGCAAAGAGTCGGATATGACTGAGCGACTGATCTGATCTGATCTGATACTTTCTATAAAACATTTTCAGGATGCCCTCATGATTGTCGATATTAGGTGATATTAACTGCATCTTGGTAGCCAAGACCAACAAATAAAATGAGTCCAGCAAAGTTTACATAAGTCCAATTGGCAATAACAAATGATGAAAACAATAAAATACAAACTTGACCCCACTGGACGGTAACAATACAAAGCAGATGTTTATACATAAATTTAAAATAAATGTACATGCACAGCTGCTACTTATTTTCTAAGATACTATCAGTTTAATCTTAAACTCAGACTAGAAGCATTTGCAGCTAAAACATTCACAAAATGGCTCTCAGACAGTGTGTGATCTACTGCACAGAGAATTATCGGGAACAGGAATGTATATATTCCATAGTGGCTAAATCAATTAGCCAATTATTTAGGTGATATAGCCAATTTTACATCTCATGATAGAGATTTTTACATTATTCACTTACTCACAGAGAGAAGTAGCATTGGTTATTGTTGCCACTCTAGGTTAGAAAATCTTTGAGGTCACGTAGAGTCCCAAATTTTGGCTGTTCAGAAGTGCTAACAGAACCCTGTAAGGGCCAGGTTGCGCAGTGGTTAAGGATCTGCCTGCCAATGCAGGAGTGGCAGGAGACGTGGTTTGATTCCTGGTCCAGGAAGATCCCCTGGAGGAGGAAATGGCAACCCATGCTGTATGCTTGCCTGGGAAATCCTATGGACAGATGAGCCTGGTGGGCCACAGTCCATGGCAAAGAGTTGGACACAACTGAGTGACTGAACACAAGGCACAAGGGCCACCTTGCTGAGTGATAGCTCAGCAGAGGCACCTCTGCTCTTCATTCATCACTCAGTAATCAAAAATACTTTAACAAATAAAAAATGTCAGATAATACTAGCAAGTATAAACTAGGAGGAAGACTACGTCTCTTTGGTAGAGGACTTACACTTCATAATAGTATATGACAACTCACCCCCAGCATCACTGTGCTTTTTCTCTTGCATAAAGATTGAGAAAAGGGAATACTAGGTTACACATCCCCTTTTCATGGTATTTTCCTGATTTTATTCCTTTGAAATAAAATAATACATTTCATAAGTAATAATCGGAGAAGGCAATGGCACCCCACTCCAGTACTTTTGCCTGGAAGATCCCATGGACCGAGAAGCCTGGTAGGCTGCAGTCCATGGGGTCGCTAGAGTCGGACACGACTGAGCGACTTCATTTTCACTTTTCACTTTCATGCATTGGAGAAGGAAATGGCAACCCACTCCAGTGTTCTTGCCTGGAGAATCTCAGGGACGGGGAGGCCTGGTGGGCTGGCGTCTATGGGGTTGCACAGAGGCGGACAAAACTGAAGCAACTTAGCAGCAGTAGCAGCAAGTAATAATATTCACAGTTATTTTAAAATTATCCACCCATATATTTCAGCCCTTACAAAATCCCTATGTGATTAGTTATTGTTTTTCCTGTTTTATGGAGAAGGAAATGGCAACCCTCTTCAATATTCTTGCCTGAAAAATTCCGTGACACGAGGAGCCTGGAGGGTCATAGTCCATGGGGTCGCAAAGAGTTGTACATGACTGAGCACCCACACACTTTCCTGTTTTAACTGAGGGTTTTGCTTCTCAGAAAAGATAACTTATCATACCTTTGGTAGGTGACAAAAGAGAAGGTCCGTCTGACACTGCTACCCTGGTTTCTCTCCTCCATCTTTCCACTCCACTGTGCTTAGCGATCTCATTCCAAAGCTCTGCCAAGCACAAAGCTGACCTCCCACTCCAACGACCCACCTTACCTTTTCCAAGAACCTGTGGCATCCTGGCTTATCAGAAAAATAGATTCCCTCCCCTGAACTGAAAGGGCCTATTTGAAGAAATCTACTCCGCTTCTCATTGGAAGAGCTTCTGGAAAGCCTTGACCTTTAGGAAAATCCCAACCTTCAAGCCCAAAGGCCCAGAAACAGAAGTTAACCTGCCAAGTGCACCCTCCTGACACTCTCCTGAGCCACAGCCATTCGTTTTACAAGTAGCCCCCTCTCTTTTAATAGCCTCCATGGGTATCACCTGACCCTCCGGCTTCTGGTGCAGAGAGACCAGGAAGGTCCAGGCCATAGGAGGGCGTGCAGAAGGATTAAAAAGTACCCTGCTCATGTCTTGAAAGTTTGTAAAGAAAGTACTGAACACAGACTTCCCATAGTATCAAAAGGAAAATTTATGCATCGCCTTTGAGTTCAACTTCTCCATTAAAGCTTTTTCCCTATAATCTAGGGAGTTCTTATCCTGGTGACTTATGATGTTATGGAGGGGCTCATGCATGGAAAATGTCAATAGAAATAGTAACTCTGGAAGGGAAGGGCCTCCTAATTAGTCCCCATTTAGATTTTATGATGGCTTTGAGATCTGCTCATCCTGACAGTGCGCACTGTGGTTACATATTGTTCTAGCCTGAGGGAACCATAGGAAAATCCAGATTTATTGTACCTATCATACCAGCATATTTCATTTGCCATTATGAGCAGCCATCTCGCAATGATGCAGGAGTATTTATTACAGATTAAATTGTAGGACCTGGATGGTTTAGTGAGGTTCTTGAGGTATCATTTATGTCATTAACTGGCTCATTATCAGATCTGCAAATCTCCATTCTTTTTTGAGCCTTCTGTTTGAGCACGGAGGCTTCCGGGCTCGGGTAGCTTCCGGAGCCGTATTTTGTGGTGTCGTGGACACGAAGTTTAAATACAGACAAAGCAAATCAAGAAAAATCGCTTGCATCACCCTCCGTGTTGTCGTTTTACCCGATTTTCTGGAAGGTGGTGGCAGATACCTCTTTAGTGCACTTTGCTGGGGGTCAAGGTGGAAGGTTATTATCCACTGGGTTATTATTCCTGGGCTGTTCAGTGCTGCCCAGGTGCTGGTGTGTTTGGAGGAGTGTGGGGGTGGGGGAAGTGACTTCTGAGCCGCAGGACTCAGGGGATTTATTTTCAGAGGTGGCTAACGCTAATTAGGTTAGGAGTGCCTGGCTGCCTTCAAAAGACGCAGCGTCCAATTTTTCTTCTCTGATAAATAACCCTATGTTTGAAAACCAGGAAAGAAGAGAGTGTGTGAAATTTAATTGTGGTTATTTAGTAAGTTCGCTGCGTTTCCATGCTGATTTTCTGCGGCTAGAGTGTTCACTTTTCTTGTCTTGGTGCCTCTGGGACTGCGTTTTAATTCTACCTGGGATGCTGAGTGAAGAGGATTCACTGATGGTCGATTATAATTTTTTTTTCTGATAGCAGAATATTCTTGCCTAAAACAGAATTTTCAGAAAGGCATACTCAGACCACAGTGTTCGCTTCCTACCTCTCTTCCCAGGTTTAGCTCTTCTATTTGCATTTATTGTTTGACTCAGAGTAGGGGTTCTTTGTTGTTGATATGTGCCCTATTTACTCTCCTATATTGCTTTTTCATAAAACCCAAGGAGTGGCATTTAAGTTGCTGTGTTTTTGGTATTAAAATACTCTCCCATACAGAGGCACAAAAGTACCTATAGAAACGCTGAACCCAAATTCATAGATTATCTGGGAAAGAAATGCCTTGTGATTTAATTTTTGCATGTAACTAGTTCACTGCACAGACAACAGTTGCTGGTAAAAGTGCATTTTCACAAAGAAAAATGACAGGTGGAAGTCATTATGTATTTTTTAAAAAGGATTTGATATTATAATACTGGAGTTGCGACAACAGGATTGGTGGACCATTAATATTTGCACAGGTTAATCTTTATAAAATATTGCTTCCTTTTTTAAGTGCATTGAACCACATAAAATAATTTTCACTATTGACTAATAATTCACAAGAAGCTCTACAAACTGTTTTATATCTGTAGTGGTTTCTGTAGATAGAAGACGAAACAAATTTGAAATGCCCTGGTTGAATGGAACTAAATATTAGTGAATGTATAGCAAGCATTTTTGGCCACACACTAAACTTACCCTCATTTAGCACATGAGCGGTACCCAGTGTCTCCTGAACAGATGTGGAGCTGCTACTTCTTTTAATCTGTGTATCAGAAGGGGCTGCAGAAAGCTCCTCATTTTTACTTGTTGCTTGCGAGTTAGAGTTAATGAAGCAGTGTAGAAAGGTCAGAAGGAATCATTTTTACTTTTTGCCACGAAGCAGGATAATTTAGAGGCTCGATAACGATGCCATTGCCTCTGTGTTGTTGTAGCAGGAAAGAACCACCCGGCTCCGAACAGAGCCTGTCGCTTTTGCTAAGCATAATTTGATAACAAGGGTTATATAACTTCTAATTCGCCTTTCTTCATATTCAATGTCTCTCACACGTATTGTATTGAGACACACAGAAATTTTATGCCAAATAATGTGCGGTAATTATGTGCCACCTGTCTACAATGTGCAATGCAAAATTAGTTTGATTCCAGAAGTTTGGGGTTTTTTGTTTAAATAATTTTTAATTATTTTGAATTTGTCTCTCACAGGCATTGTAAAAATTATATAACTTTTTGTAAAGAAGTATATTTAGGCCTCAGTTCTTTATTCCTACCTCCACCACCTAGATCTTTAAGAACTGTCACTTTTCAGCAGAATTTAGAGGAATCTGTAAAATTTCTAACAGTTTATTTTTGATGTGGTACCCTTAGCTGTGCTAAGGGTTATTTGTTTTCAAGTCAACCCTTTCATAAGAGTTGAATATTGTGACTAGAATAGAGAGCAGATCAGAGAATTACCTTTAAAATAACATAAACACAGATTTAAGAATCACTTTCCACTAAACGTTTAATGACAACATCTTATTTTACAGATTCCATATTTTTAAACAAGTGCACTATTTAAGGGAAACATCCCTAAGCACAACTGCTTGTAATATTGTTTATATAGTCCATTGATAACTCTGTTAAGCAGATTATAATTATATACATGTATGTATATATATATATGTATGTATGTGTAACACCATACCTGAGTCTATAGCCAATTAAGCAGAATTTAGCACTAAATGAGTCATCTCTTGTACTCTCTCTGTACTGTAGGCAGTCTTGAAGAAATAAATCTATGCTGTTATAAATAGGCTCTTTGAAATAAGAGATTCTGATTTGAAGCTTCTTTGTAACGCTCCTCTCACCAATCTTATTGCTTGGTCTTTTGCATTATAGTCTTAATATTGAGCTTGCTCATTAATCTCCGTCCTTTTTTAAGTTGGTCTAGGCTGTTCTTGTAGCTGTAATACTCACTGGGTTGCCGTAGGAACAAGAGATCCGAGTAAATATGCTTATGGAGAAGAAATGACTACTAATTAAATGTGAATAGCATTTATAAATTGCCTAGTTCTCACAAAATGCAGAACATAATATGCTTTGATGTACTTCATTAATAAAAGGCACCTATATTTTTAAAATACATACTAGTAGCGAAAACCAAATTTTAATGCAAAAATGATCTTTATGTGGTTTCGTTTTTTCTGCTGACTATAAATCCTGTAATTTAACGCAGATATCCTTTTACTGCATTTACATGGCAGAGGAAGACATTTGGTTGGCCTATGAAAGTGCTGGAAACCTTTACTATTCCCTCACCCAAGTGTAATTCCTTTTTTATTGTTGGAAGTATAGCTTTCCTATTATATTTTAGACAAAAAGAAACTGACTTATAACATCCACTCTGAATCTAGGTAGGTAATATTTTTCACATCACATGGTCTTTCCTGCATAGTGCCTAGAAAATTGGGACTTAGTATGAAGCTAACAAAGCAAGCTTGTAGTCATGCTTAGCTTTAGTTTTGCTTTGTTTAATGCTGAAAAACACCTCTCACCCTTTCCAAGATGTGAAGTCCCCAACTTAATTATCATTCTGTGTGTCACAGCACATGACCTAATCATGTTTCTCTTTATGATCCTGCAATTCATGAGTACAGTCCTTCCACATTTTGTCTTTTCATTTGGGGAGCAAAGAGTTTGGGGTTGACTTATTTCCAAACAATTGATAAACAACTGGTCCACCCTCTCTGGCATAAGATGATGACAGCAAGCTCTATCTAGGATTCCAGGACAGACGAGCCATCAAGTTAAATGGGCCATGGACATAGTTATGTTAACTTTTAGGTTAACTGAGGGAAGTACAGCAGTTTGATTATTGTTTTCTGAAGATCTCTCTTCTTAGAGAGACTAACCAAATCACTGGCTGGCCAAATATAAAAAAAAAAAAACTTCAGAGTTTTTTGAAAAAATGTCTTGAGTGACCTACTTTATATTTCCTTTTGTCTTAGTAATACATATGCATACTTATGTATGTGTGTGTATATACATATATAAATTTTAAAAAAGAAAATGCCCAGGCCCACCTATCCTCTTTAAGCTGAGCAAGAGCTGCTGTGTCACAACAACAAGCCTGGGGGACAGTTAGAGTTTTCTTTTCATTTGACTTCAGGAAATCAATCCTGTGGCTCGCGGTATGTGAGTTTGAGCAGCTGACTCAAGGAAAAGCAGTCGTCTGGCCGCTTGCTATGTGGGTGCAATTAGGAACATTTTTTCTTTTTACTGATTTTCAGCAAAGCATTTGTTACCAAGCTATGCGCCAGGCCGAAGATAGTAACAGACATGTGCTGTTTATTTTCTGGACTGGTCTTATTTTTTGAGGTAGCTAAACTCTTAACTTTTCATATCTGTTCTAGAGGAACAAGAGTGAGTAAGATAATGCTTACCATTTAATAGACACTATATCTATGCTATTACCAGTGAATACTATTTCTGCATAATTTTGAATGGCTTTAATTTAAAACATCATGAATTTAATAATGCCTATTAAATAAATTATAGGCATTTTGTAGATCTTCAATTAATAAATGTTGAATTTAATTAAATGATGCATTTTAAAATTAACCATCTTTGAGTAAAATTTGAATCTCCACTTTCTATGTCAAATTTTCCCTTGCAAGTGCTATAAGAAAAGCTCTTTGAAATCAAAATTAAATTATTTGGTTTTAATGAATTGTCAGGATTATCTAAAGGTGATTCTGCGCACTCAGTAAACTATATAATTCTGTTGTTGTTAGTTTGGGGTTGGTTTGTCTTTTAAGTTAAAAGGAAGGGCATTGCATAAGTATACCAGTTGGGTTCTCAGTACTAATTGTAAACCATCTATTTTGGAAATACCATTCTGTTCTGGATCTGATGTTCAACATCTTTGCAATTCCATGTGATTGTGTTTAAATGATAATAGATAATTTTCACTGAGCATTTACTATCTACCATAAACCATGCAAAACACTTTATATGCATTTTCCTTTATGAGGGTTCATCATAAACCCCATGAGAGAGTAAAATTACTGCCTCAATTTTAGATGAAGAAAATGAAGGTCAGAAAGATTAGGTAATTTGCTCAAGATAGAACAGGTAGCACCAGGATTCAAACCTTAGGCAGCCAAATTCCAGAAGCTCAATGCTTAACCGTTTTATCACACTTATTTTCATCTTATTTTTCTTTTGTAATGTTTTACTGCAGTAACCCATTCTGTGCAATATCATATATATTTTATGTTCACATCATACTTCTATCTTTAGCTATTAACTCTATATACCATGCATAATTCTCTTTTTAACTGCCATGAATATAGACCTTGGAAAATTGTGGCACCCTTGCACACCCTTACAAGGTATCATGTGATTTTCTAGCCCAGTTCTACTTTGTAACTAATTTTTCATTTGCATGTCTCTAGCATCCTGGATGCTGTTTGTTTTTAAGTGTCAGCTTGCCATTCCCCTAGAATTCACATCTTCTTTTAAAGATTATAAAGATATATTCCTGACACTATTTCAGGAGATAAAAATATTCATGTAAAGGTTGTGGTTGTCCCCAAAGATTGATTTTTATATTAAAAATAAAATAAAACATTGATTCTTAAACCTATATGAGGATTAAATTATTGATTTGGATTAAGAACAAACACCAACACTTCCATAATTTTATTGCATCTGAGGTTCCATTTCTCACTTAGAAAACCAAGTTAATCTCTTAGAAATGCCTTATGCAGGGTCCCTTCGCATTTACAGAAGTCAAAGCCTCTGATACTTCAGGACTTGTAGTGACTCTTATCTCTAAGCACCACAAAGTACCATAAGTAGATTGTGCGGTTGCTCACCTTCATTGCCTGATTATCCCAGCCTCTCTTCAGAAGAATAACATTTCAAGATTGGATTGTAGCCAACTCAACTGTAACCAACTCAAGACACTAACCTGGGGAATTAATTTCAGAGAATGTTTATGTTCCAAAATAGTTTAGAGATTTTTTTTTCTGAGTTTGATAACCTGTAAATTTTAAATTTTCTTGAAAAATAAATAAAATATTTGAGTTTCTTTTCTCAGTAAAAGAAATGCTTGTGGAAAGAGAACCCACTGAAAGGACAAGACTAGGTCATCATCCCAGCTCCATCTCATTCTATCCGTGTGACATTAAGTAAGTCACGCCCTCTCCGAGTGTCAGTTTCCTCATGTTCACAGGTAGATTTTAAACCTAGTCTGATTACTATACAATGTTCTTATGAGGATCACATGAAATAATATGTGAAAGTTTTTAAAAACTTGTGAAACAATATATTATTAAAAACATTATCTTATTGGCTGAGTTTTTATCTTTTTCATACAGCATGTTCCTTTTAATGCAGGATAAATTTTATCAGATTGCAATGTTATAACTTTATGGGACTCGACCACATCTTTGAGCTTTGCACAGCTTCAGTTTTTCACCCTTTCAGTCTGTATGGGTTTAAAAAAACACATCAATATTTAAAAACACATTAGTAAATTATAATTTAAAACAAAATATAGAAAACTAGCATTATATTGTCTGTTTATGTGATAATTACAAGGTAATAATAATTAATAAGAAATATTTATTGAATATGGACTGTATTCTAGGCATCATGTTATATAATGAAGATACTGTTTATTCCTCACAACAACCCTATGACTATTATTATTTCCTTTTTGTAGAGATCTTAGAACTCAAATCTGACTGCAAAGTCTTTGTTTTTAATTATAATTCATCTTGCTTAAATCTCAGAGAATGAGACTTTTATTTTTTACAAAATCAGAAATAATATATGCATTTCTTGCTCTCAGCAGCAAAAAAATTTGGAGGCTATTCTGCTTGCCTAAATTATACTAAAATTCTTGAAATTCTATATTGGTTGTGCCCTTTGAGATATTTTCCAAAATATATCATTTTTTAAAAGTTAAATTACAGTCTTATGCTTTGTTTTATCTCCAAATTATAGTAAACACTTTATTAAATTTGAATAAGAATGATAAGAGTAATTTTTCACTGGTTCCAAAACCAAAAATATATGAAAAAATATTACTTTTAAGTATTTTACGCTCTAATCTCCAAAAATTACAGAAACATTCTGAAATACATTGAGTGCTGTCAGCATCATTAAAATATACCTTTAGTCATGCAAGATGACAATTTTAGAGAGAAAAAAAAAATCACCCACAATTTTAAGTTTTACTGAATTGGTTCAAACAAAACTTACTGGCTTTTATTTCAATTTTTCATTTAATAAATTGGGACAGTGAGGCCCATAAGACAGACAGAATATCCCCATTATTGCCCAAACCCTATCTGGTATGTGACCTCATTATGCCTCTTGCTACTTATATCTTGTATTACTTGCAAAGACCACAGATAGACAATTGGCGCTTCAAAAATCAGATTATATGTTACATTCAATCTAAATCCTTAATATTTCCCAAAATATTTGGAAACTGCTTACTAAAACGGTGCTTATATTATTTAATTCTTTTTGCCTGACTAATAAGTAGCTAGATGTTCAATAAATTCAATAATGCACCAATCATAGAAATAATTTCTCCTATAACATTTATCTCAACAAAAGAGCTTTCCAATATGTGAGGCTTTTGAATAAACATTTAATGTAACAGTGAAATATGAAAACAACCATGTTTCCTCCTAAAAATCTAATCAAATCTATGTGTGTCTACACTGATTTGTGCCAAACAAGTAATTTGAATGTATAATCCTTGATGTTTAAATAATCTTTTCGTTAAAGTAGTGTTTCCAGTTATATTTGAGTACCCTGAAATTCAATGCATTGTACATATTTATGTCTTAAGTTCTTACTACACAGAGCTAAATAAAAGCATTTTCACAATCTTCAGTGAGCTCACAGTAAAATAAGATGCAACCAGAGGTAATACAGTGGATGTGATAAGCAATGCTGTGAATGGTGGCACAGAAGCAGAAAAGAGGCTCTAGCCTGAGACGAGAAACATGAGTGTTTAAGCATGAGTGAAAGGGAGAGCCAGAGGGTCCAGGTGAAAAACCTAAGCAAATAGAGGGACTTATGAAAGTGCATGGGAGGTACGGGAAGAAGAAACCTGCAGGGCTCACAAAGGCAAGAACATGAGGTGGAAGGGACAGTGAAAGAAGTCGAAGCTTGAGATACTTGTTGCTGCTGCTGTTGTTGTTACTGGGTCTCTAAATTGTGTTTGACTCTTTGGGACGCCATGGACTGTAGCCTGCCAGGTTCCTCTGTCCATGCAATTTCCCAGGTAAGAATACTGGAGTGGGTTGCCATTTCTTTCATGGTAGAGCTGGCAGAACTCCTTTACTAAAGAGTTTAGATTAACCTATAAGCAATGAGTCATCACAAAATATTCTAATCAGAGAAACATCTGATTGCATTTCTGTTCCAGAAAGATAGCAGTACTTACAATGTAAAGAATGGACTAAAACAATTGATTAAAATATAAGTAAAGAGTAATTATACAATCAAGTTTATTTTTAAAACCCCAGATCTTGTCCAAATTTTTATTTTAAGGACATAGACAGATGTGTAGAAAGAGTCAAACACGACTTGGCAACTAAACAACAGACGTGTACAATTATATTTTTAAAATTTCTTTTATAAGTTTTTAGTCTAAGCCAAGGTATGGTTATTTGATTTATAGGTAATTGGTTTTTAATGATCTTTAAACAACTGTGTAGATATCTGATAACTTCAGTAAATCTTTTTCAAAATGACTCTTCAAGAGACTTGAAGCAGACAAGCAAACATGGCAGACTCAGAGTAGCAAAACTGAGGGAATCAAGGATATGTAACAAAATGATATTATGTTTAAATAAAATTCTAACATATATGTAGAAATGCCAAGAAGGCATTTTTCCTTTTTTTTTTAAACCAAATAGGAAATAACAATCCTAGCTTTCATTAGACAGAGTTTTAATTAACTAGTTACATCATAGTTATCTGTAGTAAAAAGAATCCTCAACAGTTGTCAAGAAGAACTGCTGCCCATTTATCACTGCCTTAGGTAGGTGTTGGAGAAGGCAATGGCACCCCACTCCAGTACTCTTGCCTGGAAAATCCCATGGAGGAGCCTGGTAGGCTTCAGCCCATGGAGTCGCTAAGAGTCGGACACGACTGAGAAACTTCACTTTCATGCATTGGAGAAGGAAATGGCAACCCACTCCAGTGTTCTTGCCTGGAGAATCCCAGGGACGGAGGAGCCTGGTGGGCTGTCGTCTATGGGGTCACACAGAGTCAGACACAACTGAAGCGAGTTAGCAGTAGGTAGGTGTAACCCATTATTGTTGAAATTCAAGGTATCTTACTTTTTTTGTTGTTGTTGAAAGTAGAGTTATTTAGTGGGAATGTTTAGGACTCCTAGCTGGGGAGACAGCATCTCAGTAGCTCTGAGAAACTGCTGCAAGGGGCAGGGGAAAAATAAGGCTGTATACAAGTTTGCAACAAAGAAAGCAGGCAGTCTGAACATTAAATATCAGGTATCAAGTTAAGGAATTTAGCATTCTGTGTAGGGGAAGATGCAAGCCTCTGGGCTCACTGAATTCATTCCTGTCTTGTGCACCTCAGCTCTCCAGGGCCAATCCTGTTTCATTGTTCACCTTGCTTCTTGCATTCCGCCAGCTCCTCTGTGGTCACTGTTAGGGGTGGCAGCATCCACTGGATGGGAACCCTTATTCACATCAGAAATCACTGATGGCTGTGACATTTCTTGTTGATTAATATGGCAGGAGATATTTTCATTTCACAGTCCTTCCCCATGGTAATAAATCCAACCATATTTGGGAGACAGTTCATGACCTTTTTTGTTTTGCTCCCACAGTCCTGGGAGGCTCATCCCATATCTGGTGAAGGTCTTTATTGATAAATTGTTCCAGGTGTTAATTTCTAGTTTACTCCCATTGATAAATAATAAAAGATTCTCTGGATCCTCTATCTTCTAACCTAATAGGATTCAGGAAATATTTCCCTTGTTGCCTCTTTCCATACCTAGAACCATACTATTACAATTATTCTACATTATAAATGTGATCTATTTCTTTAAGATGTTTCAGTTCAGTTCACTTCAGTCGCTCAGTCGTGTCCGACTCTTTGCGACCCATGAATCACAGCACGCCAGGCCTCCCTGTCCATCACCATCTCCCGGAGTTCACTCAAACTCACGTCCATCACGTCGGTGATGCCATCCAGCCATCTCATCCTCTGTTGTCCCCTTCTCCTCCTGCCCCCAATTCCTCCCAGCATCAGAGTTTTTCCAATGAGTCAACTCTTTGCACGAGGTGGCCAAAGTATTGGAGTTTCAGCTTTAGCATCATTCCTTCCAAAGAAATCCCAGGGCTGATCTCCTTTAGAATGGACTGGTTGGATCGCCTTGCAGTCCAAGGGACTCTCAAGAGTCTTCTCCAACACCACAGTTCAAAAGTATCAATTCTTCGGCACTCAGCTTTCTTCACAGTCCAACTCTCGCATCCATACACGACCACTGGAAAAACCATAGCCTTGACTAGACAGACCTTTGTTGGCAAAGTAATGTCTCTGCTTTTGAATATGCTATCTAGGTTGGTCATACCTTTTCTTCCAAGGAGTAAGCGTCTTTTAATTTCATGGCCGCAGTCACCATCTGCTGTGATTTTGGAGACCAGAAAAATAAAGTCTGACACTGTTTCCACTGTTTCCCCATCTATTTTCCATGAAGTGATGGGACCAGATGCCATGATCTTCGTTTTCTGAATGTTGAACTTTAAGCCAACTTTTTCATTCTCCTCTTTCACTCTCATCAAGAGGCTTTTTAGTTCCTCTTCACTTTCTGCCATAAGGGTGGTGTCATCTGCATATCTGAGGTTATTGATATTTCTCCCAGCAATTTTGATTCCAGCTTGTGCTTCTTCCAGCCCGGCGTTTCTTATGATGTACTCCACATAGAAGTTAAATAAGCAGGGTGACAATATACAGCCTTGACGTACTCCTTTTCCTATTTGGAACCAGTCTGTTGTGCCATATCCAGTTCTAACTGTTGCTTCCTGACCTGCATATAGGTTTCTCAAGAGGCAGGTCAGGTGGTCTGGTATTCCCAGCTCTTGAAGAATTTTCCACACTTTATTGTGATCCACACAGTCAAAGGCTTTGGCATAGTCAATAAAGCAGAAATAGATGTTTTTCTGAAACTTTCTTGCTTTTTCCATGATACAGTGGATGTTGGCAATTTGATCTCTGGTTCCTCTGCCTTTTCTAAAACCAGCTTGAACATCAGGAAGTTCACGGTTCACATATTGCTGAAGCCTGGCTTGGAGAATTTTGAGCATCACTTTACTAGCATGTGAGATGAGTGCAATTGTGCGGTAGTTTGAGCATTCTTTGGCATTGCCTTTCTTTGGGATTGGAATGAAAACTGACCTTTTCCAGTCCTGTGGCCACTGCTGAGTTTTCCAAATTTGCTGGCATATTGAGGGCAGCACTTTCACAGCATCATCTTTCAGGATTTGGAATAGCTCAACTGGAATTCCATCACCTCCACTAGCTTTGTTCATAGTGATGCTTTCTAAGGCCCACTTGACTTCACATTCCAGGATGTCTGGCTCTAGGTGAGTGATCACACCATCGTGATTATCTTGGTCATGAAGATCTTTTTAGTTATCATTAATTTGGCTGGAGGCCTGGTTATACATCGTGTAATACAAAAGACAACAATCTTATAAACAGATTACAAGTAATACAGCTAATAACATGATTAATATTACAAATAGGGATTTAAACCATGAGCTTTCAGAACTAAACCATCTTCCTAAAATATATCCCACTAGAGGATTCATCTGGTATATAAACACAATATTCAGTTTGAATTATAGCACAGGTGCCCTCTTGATATGCTCTAAGGATATCAAGGGCCATACAATTTTGTAAGACAGCTTTTCTTATCATAGAGATCTCAGAATTTAGTAGACTGATAGCCTAGCTGCTATCATTTTTGAGTGAATTTCGTTAAGGCTTCAATGTGAGAAATAATATTTTCCAATCCTACTGAAGGTACAAAAACAGATATTAAGTGATCATACCACTGAAATACAAATCTCTTGGTCCATCAGGTTCATATTGATGGTAAATTTGCTGGAGACACATCTAAGTTTGTACGTAAGTAGTCTTGAGCCCAAGGGAATCCTAAAGTACATCTTCCTAGCCAGCCTAGTGGAAGCCAGGGTCATAGATTAGACCCACAAAGCCATTGAGTCCCATTAGGTGCCAACCAGTATACTTCTGGACATATGCTTCAATCTGTTCCATAGCAATCATTGTCTTTAAGAGAAATGGTACATTGGCAGTTTTCATAAGACATCCAGTCTAATTTTCTAGTATTATTAGGTTGATTATCTTTGGTATGATTTAATTGTTTCCAGCATGGGGAGGTGGGGAGGGGAGGGTGCTTTAGACTTACATTACCATAGCCTAGTGTTAGCCAGATAAATCCATCCCATAACTGAGGAAGCATCCCTCCTAATAGTCTTAGAGTTTACATTTTTGACTGGAATTTAGCCTGTTGTTCTGGCTGAGCTAGACCTAACCTTAAGGGAAAATTCATATTTATGACCAGGATCAGAGTAACTATGTTTGATTGGCCAACTGGGTTCCATCTAGTGACATCAGTAGTAGCCCATACAGAATTATAATTCCTTTCTTCCAAAATAAACTTTTTAAGAGCCATCCACTCAGACCCTTGGAGGGGAGAAACCCATCAAGGTAAACCAGAAGTACCCAATGTAGGTAATTGACCATAAATCCAACACTTCAATTAATTTCTAAGATTTGCATAAGATCATGCCCATGATAGAAAAAAAATCTCAGATTCATGTGTAAGAGTCCAAGAAACTAAGAAGAAAAAACTTATGAACAATCATACAGGTCAGGTTCAGCACCTTGGGACAGCTATCTACTTCCAGTGTCATCTTCTTCTCATTCTGGCACTGGTGTTTCCTTATTATGAGAGCATCACTCTCAGATGAATTTGAGGTCAGCAGTTCTCTCTATAGACCATTCTGGTGCAGGAGCTCAAATCCGTCCTGAATTCCCAAGGAAGCAGATGGGCACAGGGGGCCTCTGCTGGTACCACGGATCCAGTTTCTCATAGAGTTAAGGCAGAGGAGAGAAACTGTTGCGATGAAAAGGAAAAAAGAGGAATGAGTTTTTTTCTTTCCCTTTCCTGAGAACTAAGAATAGAGAACAGTGAGCAGGCCTGAAGAATCCGAGTTTTTCACTTTAACTGCTTTTAA
Source organism: Bos mutus (assembly GCF_027580195.1). Classification (NCBI taxonomy): domain Eukaryota; kingdom Metazoa; phylum Chordata; class Mammalia; order Artiodactyla; family Bovidae; genus Bos; species Bos mutus. Next base: position 96,451,136 of record NC_091618.1, on the reverse strand, counting down.
CTGCGAATGTCTGTAAGTTTGCTTTTCTGCCCCCTAACTCTTCGGGAGCTACACCTGCATCTATTTTCCTTTGACTCTGTGCTAAATACACGCCCTGTGTGGTGTTTAGCCTTACAGCATCCTTCCCCTTGGAGGTCCATATCAGAAAGAAGGCCACAGAATCACAGGACTGCCAGGCTCAATTGCTGGCTTACTGACGCCAGTTTACGACTATCTTTGAAAGAAAGAAAGAGGCAGAAATCAAGATACTATCACCTTTGCTCCTCATCACTGATTCCCGACTGTGAGCCCTTGCCTTATACAGCCACTAGACTCCTCATGGTCCATCTTACTTTTTTATCTCTAGAAGCTTGCTACTAAAGACTGGCCTCTATGTGGCCTTTAATACACATATGACATGTGTGCGCATGCGTGTGCTAAATTGCTTCAGTTTTGTCCGACTCTTTGTGACCCACAGACTGTAGCCCACCAGGGTCCTCTGTCCATGAGTTCTCCAGGCGAGAATACTAGAGTGGGTTGCCATGCCCTCCTCCAGGGAATGTTTCTGACCCAGGGATTGAACCCAAGTCTCGGGCATCTCCTGCATTGGCAGGTGGGTTCTTTACCATTAGCACCACCTGGGAAGCTCCATATGACATATGAATCTTACTAAACTGCAGATTCGGATTCATCTTGGGTAAGGCCTGAAGATTCTGTATTTCTAACAAGTTCCCACACGATGCTGATCCTAGTGACCCCACCAACATCTTAAGTAAACGTATGCCAATCCTTACAAAATTCAGGAAAATTGAACTTTCATGTTATTTTCAAAATCCTGTCTTTATTAACACAGCCATGGAATCATGGAATTTTAGGCTGAGAAGTATCTGAAGATTTCACAATAGCCGTTTCATTTTATATGTGTGAGAAAATTAAGGTCTTTGTGGGGACGGGGTCCAACCAGTCTCCTTATCCCTTTACTAGCATGCTCTTCACAGAGGAAGAATTATTAATCTGTTTCTTCAGACCTCAGGACGTTAACTGGGCCACTGTTTGTTGTGTGCTCGTGTGCCTTAAAGGCCAGCATCCTTACAGCGCCCTTGTTCCTCCTGCCAGGAATGTTCACTCTCCCACTTCCTCCATTCATGTAGTCAAGTGGGTAAGTTAGCCGAGTCTGTTCCTTGGACCCGCACACTCCCTTCCTCTGCTAGCAGGGCAGTCCTCTGCTTTGCATTGGTACAGAAGAGAAGTGAAAACCTTGCATCTTCAGGCTCTAGGAATCAGCCCTGTATTCCAATTTGTCTCAGGAACAGCAGAGCATTGTGAATGTCGTGCTGCAGTCTGGTTTAGACAGATAATATTCCTTGATTTATGAGGCTAAATTTAATAAAAGCTCTGATTATAAATCCTCTGAGAGCATATATTCTCTGTGCCAACAAAGTGCCTGGAACGTTGTAGATCGCCATAAAAATATTTACCAAGTGAGTAATTTCATAAAATTTGTGTTGTGTTACATGGAATGCACTTGATACAAAAAAAAAAAACCACTAATTTTGTACTGTTGGTCAAAACTGTTGATCAGGTTTTGAGACTACCCTGAAAAATAATACTGCTTTCTCTGAGGAAGAATCTAAAATTCTTACCAAACAATTATTTTTGCTTCCAGTCACTAACCTCTGCTTCTGTTAATCACATAAACTATTTTGTGCTTAAGTGTAAAGCAATAATGAGGGCTTCCCAGGTGGCGCCAGTGGTAGATAGGTAAACCCTCCTACCAAGCAGGAGACATAAGAGACGTGGGTTCAATCCCTGGGTAGGGAGATCCCCTGGAGGAGAGCACGGCAACCCACTCCAGTATTCTTGCCTGGACAGAGGAGCCTGGCAGGTTATGGTCCATAGGGTCACAAAGAGTCAGGCACAACTGAAGCGATTTAGCATAAATGTAAAGCAGTATGAAAATAGAATATAAGGCTTCACAAACATGACTATTCCAGCCCCTGAATTTGTTTTCCAATGGAAATACACTTGAGATCTCCAGAGAATCCTGAATTTGTTTCACACAAACATACCTCCCCTAAAGCATAAGTGAAAAGGTGGTTCAGAAGGTACAGCTCATTCTTTTGACTGAAATACTCCAAACCACAGTGTGCGTCTAAGGTACCTCCCACATATGTGACAATTATTCTTTGGGTCTTTTCATTCCCTCAGAGGGTAACATCTCAAATTGCTTATAATAACTGTGAACCTTCAGATTGTCTTTATATCATGGCGCTGTGTGGAAGGCTCTCTTCTGTCTTTACTGTGCAGGTGAAAACTCTCCCCAGGTTCATAGCAGCCAGTCATCCTGATCCTTATGTCTTGGGTGGAAAGGAAAATCTGCTGCCCATGCTTGAAATAGCCTTTGTCTTAAATGACATCACATAAAACAGATCCTTCTGTTAGAGTCCATAATTCCAAGAGCATTCATAAGTGCTTAGTCCAATGGTTAATTTTTATTCCTCGCTTGATGTATCTAAAGTATTTGACATGCTCCTTTACTCCTTAATCCTGAAAACACATGACTTGCTTAACTCCCACAACACCCCATTCTCTTGGTTTTATTCTCATCTCTCTAGTCATTACTTCTCAATTTCTCCTGCTCATTTTTTCTCATCTCCCACCCACCTTCTGTGCACTGGAAGCCCCTAGAACTCAATTCTTGGACTTACCTGGTTTTGATCTATTCTCACTTCAACAGTAAAACTCATCCACTCTCTTGGTTTTAATTGCAGTTTAGGGCTTCTCTGGTGACTCAAATGGTAAAGAATCTGCCTTCAATTCAGGAGACCCAGATTCACTCCCTGGGTTATGAAAATCCCCTGGAGAAAGGAATGGCAACCCACTCCAGTATTCTTGTCTGGAGAATTCTATGGACAGAAGAGCCTGGCGGGCAACAGTCCGTGGGGTCGCAAAGAGTCAGACACAACTGAGCGACTTTCAATTTGGGCTCACTACTTCCAAATATGTCTCTAGCCCACACTATCTCTTTCCTGAATTCCAAGTTCATATATCTAACCAGCTACTTAACATCTCTAAGACATCTTAAATATGTTAAAATCTTTTTGATCTCCAATTTAGCTTCTCTTGCAATCCTTCCCCATGTAGGCAGTAGAGACCCCATTCTTTCAGTTACTTGGGGTCCAAACCTTAAAGTCAGCTTTGGCTCCTTTCTTTCTCTTATACCCCACAGTCTATTAGTTGGTACATGCTGCCATCTCTACCTTGGAAGTAGATCAACATCCAAACAGTTTTACTCTTTTCACCACTACCATCAAGCCACCATCACCTCCAGCTTGGATTTTGTAAACAGCCTTCTAAATAGCAACAACCCTGCTTTTGTTCTTGTCTCCTTGTCACCTCTGCTCACAACCGCCAATGGCATTTCTGTGTAAAGTCAAAAATCCCACCTCTGAAAAATACAACCAAACAAAACAACCCAAAAATGTACCTTACAATGGTCTACAAGGCTTTATATACAATCTCTTCTGACTGCTCAAACCATATTTCTGTTTTACAGTAAGTCCCCTGTATACGAAAAACTTCAAGTTACAAAGTTTCAAAGATGCCAACGTGCATTCCATCCATGTCTGGCATGAGTGAAATTGCATCTTGCCCTCTGTCTCTTGTTGCTGACGATCTGTCAGTTCTCCCATCTCCCATGTCCTCTCCCTCCTCCAGTCCATAACTCTTCTTGCCTGTTCACTCAATGCCAGCCTCATATGCCATCTGTTGTACTACACTACTGTAGTTTTCAAGGTGCATGCTAAGTCACTGCAGTCATGTCTGACTCTGTGCAACCCTATGGACTGTTGCCTGCCAGGTTCCTCTGTCCATGGGATTCTCCAGGCAAGGATACTGGAGTGGATAGCCATTCCCTTCTCCAGGGACTCTTCCCGACCCAGGGATCAAACCCGGGTCTCCTGCATTGGCAGGTGGATTCTTTACCACTTGCCACCTAGGAAGCATGCCAGTTCTGGATAGGAACCTAAATTTTATTAACTACCAGGAATAGATATAGAATATCTATACTAAGGGATAGATATATGTTGCCTCTGACCTGGCAGTTTTGAAAAGGATTGCATCTACCTTACTAGAAGACGTTATGGATCACTCTGAAACAGACAAGAGCTGATTTGACCTTCAATTAGATATTCATACCCAAATTTATGCAAAAAATGGTTATGGGCCTACCCCACTCTGCATTACTTAAGCATACAATTAATAGGCATGTACAATTAAAAGAATGAAAACAAAATGAAACAAAAAAGAGAATGCAAATAGTGGTAATGAGCTAAGTGAAACCTTTGATACTAACTTCTTTTTGGGGTGCAGATCTAATATTTACATTTCCATTATTTACTTAAGGGTTTATGTAATTCACTGGTTAATAACCTAGAAACATGTCTTCAAAATTGTTCTTCAAACTTCAAATTTTGAAGACAAACATGTCTTCAAAATTAAGAGTAGACCATGAAAGGAAAAAATAACATTTGTCAGACCAATTGATAGGTCAAATTAAAATATTTATTAAAGTTATATAATATAAATTCCATAAGAAATCATTATAATAAGAAATTTTTTTCCTTGTGATGAAGGGAAAACTTACTTTTCTAACTCTCTTCTAAGGTCATCACTGAAACAGGGGATCTGTATGTTTAATTACAATATCATGAATACTTAAATTTGTCTCATACTGAGAAAGTCATATGATTACAGCTAGCACACTGATTTTTGCTACATGACCTTTCAATTGGAAAACTCAAACCATCTTGCCTTAGAATGTTCTGTTAACTTTCCACTCTATCTGACAAAAAGAAAAATCAGAGAAGTGTCTGACATCCAAGCAGTTTGCACAAGAACTGTCACAAGGATATTTGAAATCCATAGGTAATACATTCATGATCCAGTAGTCAAAGCTACGGCTCTTGGTATGGAAGCAATGTACTCTCCGTGTTTTGCATTTTTCTAGATTATGATTCTTTAAGTTTTTTTTTAAATGGTTCAATCTATAAGGAGAAAATGTAGACAAACGTGCCTGTGTGAGTGCTAAGTCGCTTCAGTCGTGTCCAACTCTTTGTGACCTTATGGACTGTAGCCCACCAAGCTCCTCTGTCCAAGGGATTCTCCAGGCTAGAATACTGGAGTGGGTTGCCATGCCCTTCTTCAGGGAATCTTCCCAACCCAGGGATCGAGCCTGCATCTCCTACGCCTCCTGCACTGCAGGTGAATTCTTTACTGCTGAGCCACTGGAGAAGCCCATAGTAACAGATAAAGCAATTTCAGTGAAATTCAATTTCCTTCAGTTTGGAAGGTTGCACAAACTCAGTTCTGCAGGATAATATAGAGTAAAACTTTATACATTTGTGAATAATCCTGCTACATTCTAATTCACAACTCTTTTTCCCAATATAAATGCATATTTCCAAGTTATGGGCCCTTTAAATATAAGAAAATGGAACTAAAAATTTATATGGAGCATCTTTCTATATGCCATCTTATTATTTAGTATAATATTCCAACCTTTCTCAAGTGTTTACTATGTGCCAGATTTTGTTCTTGGTGCTGAGGTCAAAACTTACTAGCAAACACAGTCACTGACCATAGGGACTTTACTATATCTCCAATCACTTTCAAATTTTATTTCACAAAAAAATTAACAAGTATGCATTTGCTGCAGTATGTGGTACAGTAAAAATAACTCACAGAGGGCCACGTCTAAACGCAAGATTCAACCTTAGAGTCTAATAGAGACCCATCAGTGCCCAGTGTGTGAGTTCTATGATGTTTCTTGTTCAAAAAAGCAAGAATCCAAAACTCCATGTATTTTATACAAAGATAGTTTTATGCAATGCCATCTCTCTTCTGATTTATTTAATATAAGTAAAGCTTTCACCTGAGTATCCTAAATTATTTTTACTATCAATAACGCAATATTGACCCTAAATTTTCCCACTACACATATATTTTTTTTTAAATTTTGGCCACTGCTATCATAGTTATTGAAAATAACAAACTGTCATAAAACCATACATCATTACCACATTTGGCTTATTTAAGGAACAGTAGCCTTTGGTTAACAATTGCCTTCAGAATTTCCAATCCAGATGACTCATGCATATTTGAAGCAAATATTTCACTACAAAATAAAGAATTATATCAAATTACATTTAAGTTTCTTCAATGCTTTATTCAGATGTGTACACAGTGTCATTTGTATAGAATGCTAAGTAAAAAGTAACAGTTAATTGGGGGGGGGCTATTGCTATAAAAATGTTATCTTTTATATATATATCACAGCATTACTTATTATTAGCTTCACACATAGCACTTTGTCTTTGATTTACGCAAACAACTGTAAATGTTTTATATATTTGTGAGGAAGTGAATGATATTAGACCATCAATCCACAGGGACTGCAAATCAGGGGGAAAAAAGGGCTATTACATTTCAGAAGCTGTTAAATCAGTTGTGCCCCCTGGCTGATTTTGTCAGCTATATTTGCTGTGGGTAAAACCGTTGATGCCTGGAATACTGGCGCAGCCCTGAGAGTGTTGGAGAGTAAATAGCAGCGAAGTTGTAAACTACAGCACACATCTCACACTTAACGCGTAAGCCCAGCTTACACTTTCCTCTGAATAAATCCAGCAGCTTTAAAAAGAGCAAGAGAGAGAAATAAAGAAAAGTTGGGGGGTGGGGAGGGAAAACTGGGCCAGGCCTTCTGTCACTGCCTCCAGCTTTAGCCCCTCAGCAGCCTGCCAAGAGGACACTGTTCCTGCCAGTTGTAAATTTTAATTGGCCATCTGGGGAAAGCACAAACCACTGACTAGAGATTAATCAGCAAATTAACCCAGGCATAATACACATTTCCCAATGGGCCTGAAGCAGCTCTAGGCTGGGCCAGAGCAGCCTGGGATGCAGGAGAACTTGTGTAGAATGCTGTTATTGCTTCCTGCCATGCAGGAGAACATTATCTCAGAGTCCTGAAATTCCCTTCTGTGTGACCTTGTTAGTGCCCCTGATTTGTATGGCGGTCGCAAAGAGCTTTTTTTTTTTTTTGGTAAAGTGCTAAACACAGATGGCACAGGTACTGTGATTGCTGGGAAAAGTGTTGATGAATCAGGGAAAGTGACAACTTTTCTCTGGTGGGCTATTCACTTGGTTTGCTAAAGTACCTACAGGAAGAAACAATAGTGTACCTGGATTTTAACCAGCTCGGTGAATCACCAGAGAATCATATTTATTTAGCCAGTTTCTTGTGTGATGCAAAGTGCCTTTTCACAGCCTCTATCTTGTAAAAGCAAATTTGTAAATAATAAAAACTTCATAAAGCCTAGGTTACCAATATTAAACCAAATGCGTGCTAATATAGAATGATGTGGCCTCAACATTTTCACCAAAAGTCTTCTAGTTAGCTCACAGGCATGCCTTGAGCCAAGACAGGAAAAGAGGATAACCATTAAAGTGAGGGACTGGTGAGAAACTGGGAGTGGTTTTGACAGACGGTGAATAAAATGACTTTTCATGGAAGAAGTAGTCTTTACACAGCTTCTGAAATAATGGAAAAGGAAGAGCTCTGTGCATTTTAAACAAGGATCATTAGGATACAGAATATCAAGAAGACTCAGGTAATACTGCTGCTGCTGCTGCTAAGTCGCTTCAGTGGTGTCCGACTCTGTGCGACCCCATAGACGGCAGCCCACCAGGCTCCCCCGTCCCTGGGATTCTCCAGGCAAGAACACTGGAGTGGGTGGCCATTTACTTCTCCAATGCATGAAAGTGAAAAGTGAAAGTGAAGACACTCAGTCGTATCCGACTCTTAGCGACCCCATGGACCCCATGGACTGCAGCCTACCAGGCTCCTCTGTCTATGGGATTTTCCAGGCAAGAGTACTGGAGTGGGGTGCCATCACCTTCTCTGAGGTAATACTATAAAGCCCAAATAAAAGACACATTGAATAAACTTGCTTTAAGGGGCCTAAGGAAAGTTAAAAGGTGATATGACCACAGAATATCAGGGAAAATAGAACATTTTCATCTTCTTGACAGATGTATGTCCAGAATTTAGCATAGTACTTAGTGTCATGGCATATGGTAGGCACGCAACATTTTTTATGAAAGAAGACATATCCAGCTTTAATAAAATCAGACACCACTGTGGTATCAGACACACCTCCTACTGCCTTTTCTTTCCAGTCTAGATGGAATAAGCAGTAGACTATGTTATGAGGGTCCCTACTCAAACCATACTTGAAGCCCCAATTCATAGGCTGAAAAGAGACCTATGTTATCACCTAGTGTGAAGACCTTGAACTTTACTCAATTAGTTAGTAATGGACTTGAAGTATTAAGGCTGTTATACACTTAGGGAGAAAGTGGAAGATGCAGTGATCTGAGGTTACGAGCAAGCAGAGGCAGCCAATGCCGTGAACAAAAGTGGAGCCAACTTGCTGGGAGGAACAGCAAGGAATGAGCAGGCAACCCCGAGAGCCAGGAAGCAGCCTCTCCATCTCAGTCCCATCCTACTGGAAGGCTACCTCTACATTTTTTCCCTGGCCTCTGATGTTATGTGGTTTCAATGAGTTTACATGGCATTCTGATCATTTCAACCAAAAGAAGCTTGACCAAAACAACCATAAATGGCAACAGCAGCATCATAAGCCAACAGCCTGAGAAGACTAATAAAACTAGTAACCATTCCCACGCCCCTTCCAACAGCGCAAGCATTTAGGATCAATGCTGGTCATTTTCAGAAATACAAGTCATGGTGGATTATTTTATATGGCTCTGCCCTGACCCATCGCTAAATCACACAGACCCATTTCACCTGCCTCTGGCAAAGCAGATAGATTCTTTTCCTTCACAACCAGGTATAGATTTCTTTCTGTTTTATTACATTATTGCAAGTAATGCTGTCTGCCAAACCACATGCCCTTAAACTGAAATGGCTTCTGGCCGAGCACTGGGTTAACCGTAACAGTAAATCAGTCAATATGCACAGCCTAGAGACCACAGCCGTTAAATAGATGTCTTTGGCTTTAGGTGGGGAACCCTCAAACACCCAACTCAGTCCCTAATAAGACCTTCTAAAAAGATTTTATTTCAAATAGTATTTTAAATCACATAGCAGTTTATCATGAGACTTTTGTTTTTTTATTGTGAGGTTTTATATGGAATATAAAGGCACGAAAAGAGAATCGGTGACAGGTGTGCAATAATTCAATAACTGGTAAAAAGAAAATATTAGTCTTTCAGAATTTGTAATATTCCAAAAAAACTTTAAGAGTTGAAATGTCTGGCCTCTGCTTACCCTGTCTGACTTGCTCTGGCTGTGTTTTCTGCATACTGGAAATAATTCCTAACACAACAGTTACTAAGAGAGTTTAGTCAGTATTTTCAGTGTGCACTGGTAGATGGATTTCTTTATCTCCTCTGGGAAACTTATGATCCAAAGGTTAGAGCATGATCAAATAAACCCTGGAGAGTTTGTGTGCTTTCTTCTGAATTATCCCAAAGCTTTCCTGTCTAACTTCATCTCTGTTGCTCCTACCTTACATCATCTCAATTACATATATAAAAAACTAGAGGAAATGGTGTTTACTTGTTTGTAAGGCAGAGACATTACTTTGCCAACAGAGGTCTGTCTAGTCAAGGCTATGGTTTTTCCAATAGTCATGTATGGATGTGAGAGTTGGACTATAAAGAAAGCTGAGCACTGAAAAATTGATGCTTTTGAATTGTGGTGTTGGAGAAGACTCTTGAGAGTCCCTTGGACTGCAAGGAGATCCAACCAGTACATCCTAAGGGAGATCAGTCCTGAATATTCATTAGAAGGACTAATGCTGAAGCTGAAACTCCAATACTTCGGCCACCTGATATGAAGAGCTGACCCATTTGAAAAGACCCTAATGCTGGGAAAGATTAAGGGCAGGTGGAGAAGGGGACAACAGAGGATGAGATGGTTGGATGGCATCACTGACTCAAATGGACATGAGTTTGGGTAGACTCTGGGAGTTGATGATGGACAGGGAGGCCTGGTGAGCTGCAGTCCATGGGGTTGCAAAGAGTCAGACACAACTGACTAAACTGAACTGAACTGAAAGGCATCAGAGATACTTCATAAGAAGATACCTGGCATACTAAGGTACAGAGTAGTAAAAAGATGATATTATAATATAGATCATGTATTATTCTGCTTTGATATAATTTTCCATATATTTTAGTGAAATGAAGAAATGGATATGTGGTAATATTTTGAGTTTATGTATTTCTTTTTCCTAAACATCTTGAAGTAACTCACAGTCTTATATTGTTTTATCTTTATACCGAGAAATGAAACAGTTTACCATAGGTTCTTTCACACAACATAGATAAGGTATAAAAATGGAGTCAAGGAAGCTGAGATACATAATAATCAGCTAAATAACAGAAGATTAATTCACAAGAGTGTCTGTTGCACAGGAAAAATGTGAAGTATATTTGTGTTTGATTTGCTTAAAACAGCATTCTCCATGGTCCTTTGAAGCTGGTTTCACCTTTCTTCTTCCCCTTTTCCTACCTACTCAATGGACATGAATTTTCACAAACTCCTGGAGATAGTGAAGCACAGGGAAGCCTGGTGTGCTGCAGTCAATGGGGTCGCAGAGCTGAATACAACTTAGAGACTGGACAACAACAAACCTATATATCCAGTGCCCCACCAACCTGGAAATTTTCTGTTTCTGTAAACGTCCTGATTTCCTATGGCTTGCACACACTCTACTCCTTAACAGGTTCCAACCTCTTTCATTCATTTTTTTATCTAGAGAATTTCCACTCATCTTCAAGATCTCAGCTTTGAGAAGCTTTTTACATGGACAGAGTTGCTTTGGTCTTGCAGTTTCCACCAGAACTTTGGCCATACCATTTCTTTAACTCTTATCTTGGTTAATATTGAAAATTATCTGCACTTATGTCTTCCCAATTGCAGATGGTGACTGCAGCCATGAAATTAAAAGACGCTTACTCCTTGGAAGGAAAGTTATGACCAACCTAGATAGCATATTCAAAAGCAGAGACATTACTTTGCCAACAAAGGTCCGTCTTGTCAAGGCTATGGTTTTTCCTGTGGTCGTGTATGGATGTGAGAGTTGGACTGTGAAGAAGGCTGAGCGCCGAAGAATTGATGCTTTTGAAATGTGGTGTTGGAGAAGACTCTTGAGAGTCCCTTAGACTGCAAAGAGATCCAACCAGTCCATTCTGAAGGAGATCAGCCCTGGGATTTCTTGGGAAGGAATGATGCTAAAGCTGAAACTCCAGTACTTTGGCCACCTCATGGGAAGAGTTGACTCATTGGAAAAGACTCTGATGCTGGGAGGGATTGGGGGCAGGAGGAGAAGGGGACAACAGAGGTTGAGATGGCTGGATGGCATCACTGACTCAATGGACGTGAGTCTGAGTGAACTCCGGGAGTTGGTGATGGACAGGGAGGCCTGGCGTGCTACGATTCATAGGGTCGCAAGGAGTTGGACATGACTGAGCAACTGAACTGAACTGACTGATGTCTTCTCAATTAGGACTTGAATTATTTGAGGGCTAAACTCAACACCCAGCATAATATTCCATATAAGGTAGATAATCCGTAAAATATTTGGTGCATGAGAATACTAATAAATTATTTGCTGCAAAAGTATTAGCATTAAGGATATAGGCAAAGAGCCTCCATTCTCTGAATGCATTTCAGAACTAATTTTGTTTAACTTTGGCTTCCCATGTGATGTCAGTGGTAAAGAACCAGCCTGCCAATGCAGGAGACATAAAAGATGTGGGTTCGATCCCTGGGTCAGGAAGATTCCCTGGAGGAGAGCATGGCAACCCACTCCAGTATTCTTGCATGGAGAATCTCATAAACAGAGGAGCCTGGCGGACTACAGTCCATAGGGTCGCAAAGAGCTGGACACAACTGAATCAACTTAGTGCACACACGCACTTGTTTATCTTGATGAGAGAGACTCAGGTATTTCAGGTATATAATTGAAGATGGCATTGAATTTCAAAGGTTCTCTAACTCTACAAACTTGTTTGTGAGATAATATTCATACAATTAAATGTATTTGGATGACCATGATTTTCATAGCTTCAATTTTTTTACCAACTTGAAAATAATGTATGTGTAATTAAATACACTGAATTTAAGTGTACAAGTCATTGAGTTTTGCCAAATGTATATACCTTACAGTCTGTGTAACTCATAACCCTATCACGATATAGAATATTTGAATCACCCAGAAAGTTTCCTCCAACCCCTTTGCACTCAATCCATTTCATGCCACTCGCCCAAGCAACCACTACTCTTATATTTATCAATATAGATTAGTTTTGAATCACCTAGGACTTGATATAAACAAACTCTTAAGTACACACTTTGCTGCATCTTCTTTTTTTTGTTATGGTAGTGATGTGTATCAGAGTTTTGCTCATTTTTATTATTGAATACTATTTCATTATATGAATGTACAACATTTTGTGTATCCACTCACCAGTCAATGGGTATTTGGGTTTTTAATAGGTTTTAGCTATGGGGCTTCCCTGGTGGTTCAATTGGTAAAGAATCCACCTGAAATGCAGGAGACCTGGGTTCCATCCCTGAGTTGGCAAGATCCCCTGGAGGAGGGCATGGCAACCCACTTCAGATTTCTTGCCTGGAGAATCCCATGGGCAGAGGAGCCTGGTGGGCTACAGTCCATGGGGTCACAAAGAGTGGACACACTGTGTGACTGAGCACAGCACAGCACACCATTTTGAAGAAAGCTGTTTGTATTTGTATATGTCTTCCTGTTATTTGTATAGGTCTTTTGTATATGTACATTTACAAATGTATATATGTACATTTGTATATGTCTTCCTGTTATTTTTTAACTTCTTCTGGCTAAATACCTAGGAGTAGAATTGTTATGTCATGTGATAAACATGTATTTAAGTTTACAAGAAATTGATAAAATATTTTCTTAAGTTTTTGTACCATTTTATATTCCCACAGCAATGTTTGAGAGTTCTAGTTGCTCTTTACATTGGGCCAGCTTTGTGAAAAACACCATTGGTATTTTGAAGGAACTGGACTCAATCTGTAGAGATTGCTTTGAGTAGTATGGACATTTTAACAATATTGATTCTTCCAATCTATGAGTACTGTATATATTTTCATTTATTTATGCTGTCTTTAATTTCTTTCTTCAGTGTTTCATAGTTTTCAAAGTACAGATCTTTCACCTCTTTGGTTAAATTTATTCCTAGATATTTTGTTCTTTCTGAGGCAAGTGTCATGCAATTGTTTCCTTCATTTCTCTGATAGTTTGTTATTGGTGTGTAGAAACGTCACTGATTTCTGTAGAATGATTTTGTATTCTATAACTGTATTCAATTCATGTTTTAGTTGTAACAGTTTCCTGGTGGAGTCTTCAGGGTTTTCTATATATAGTATCATGTCATTTGCAAAGAGTTAGATTTTATTTCTTTTTTAATTTGAATTACTTTTATTTCTTTTTCCTGCCTAATTGTTGTGGCTAGAACTTCAATTGTTGTTGCTGTTGTTCAGTTGCTAAGTCATGTCTGACTCTTTGCAACCCCATGGACTGCAACATGCCAGGCTCCTCTGTCCTCCACTATCTCCTTGAGTTTGCTCAAATTCATGTCCTTTGAGTCAATGATGCCATCCAACCAGCTCACCCTCTGTTGCCCCTTTCTCTTTCTGCCCTCAATCTTTCCTAGCATCAGGGTCTTTTCCAATGAGTCAGCTCTTCATGTCAGGCAGCCAAAGGATTGGAGCTTCAGCTTCAGCATCAGTCCTTCCAATGAATATTCAGAATTTATTTCCTTTGGGATTGACTGGTTTGATCTTGCAGTCCAAGGGACTCTCAAGAGTCTTCTCTAGCACTGCAATTCAAAAGCACCAATACTATTTGAATAAAAGCGACAAAGGTAAGCAACCCTCTCTTGTCCCTGATCTTAGAGAAAAAGCTTTTATATTTTCTCATCCTTGTTAGCTGTGCATTTATCATACATAACCTTTACTATATTGAGATATGGTTCTTCTATACCCACTTCATTGAGCATTTTTATCATAAATAGATGTTGAATTTTGTTAAATGCTTTTTCTGCATCTATTGAGATGATCATATGATTATTTTGTTAATGCTGTGTATCATATTGATTGATTTGCAAATGTTAAACCATCCTTGCAATACTGGAATGAATTCTACTTGATTGTCTTGCATGATCTTTATAATGTATTATTGAATTTAGTTTGCTAATATTGATTTTTTCATCTATGTCCTATATTACTTAGGTTATTGGCCTATAATTTTATTTTTCTGTGAATGTGTATAGGTTATATGCATATACTATACCAATTTATATAAGAAACTTAAACATCTTTCAAGCATCCTCCAGTCTTCCATGGAGGTCCTGAAACCAATTTCCCACCTTCAGTGTAATAGGCTCATCAAGGATATAGACTTCCAGAAAATAAGTTTATTCTTATCTAGTTGGGTATTCTGCCACATGGCACCACCGATGACTCCTTGGACCTCTTTCAACTGTTACTATACTAGTTTGCTTTTTATCTCTCCGATTTTCCTCACAGACAAACTGTCCTCTGTCCTCTGTCCTCTACATTTGTCTCTTAGCCCCATCTCTTCTTTAATTCATGTAGCTTGAGTTATGCCATACATTTTATTATCTTCAACTATCACTGCATAAGTCAGAGTTTTTTGAGGATTCAAAAACTACCTCAATTATTTTAATAGAAAAAAATTAAACAACTGTTAAACAGCTTACAGAAAACTAAAAAGGCAAAAGGGAAACACTCTGTGGTTAAATCTAGGCTTGTGGACCGAATGGAATCTTTAAAGCTCAGGTGCTAGAAGGGAGCCTGTGGAGCCAAAAGTTAGATCTTTGAGGACAGAGTACTTCTCAGCTAGTACTGGTGTTTAAGAGCTTGAAAGAGGAGTCCCACTGGACTGGGACTCAGTGTTCTGAAGATGAAGCATATTCTGGTTGATGCTGAGTTTTCTGAGAGGAATGTAATGAGGCTGATTTTAATGGCACAGAAAAATTGCAAACTGCAATCGACCGCTACTTGTAGAACCAACTGTCACTACCAGGATGACTGGAATCAGAAGCAAACAGGAAAGAGTAAGTTTTTTTTTTACCCATCCAGATTTCCAGATTTTCTCCAGTGCCTGTTTTTGGCAAAGCATAATGGGGACCAACTAGCAAAAGAGTTCAACTTCAGCATAAAAAAACAGAGTATTAAAGTGTGAGTTTGACACTAAAAGACAATAGT
This sequence comes from Bos mutus, assembly GCF_027580195.1. Classification (NCBI taxonomy): domain Eukaryota; kingdom Metazoa; phylum Chordata; class Mammalia; order Artiodactyla; family Bovidae; genus Bos; species Bos mutus. The sequence goes on along the minus strand of NC_091618.1, from coordinate 96,435,799 downwards.
ATAGTAATCACGATGGTTCAGGTATTTGGTTACCCAATATCTGTACACACTTTTTTAATATCAACTTGACTGATAGAAACTACTTTACACTTTGACTCAACAAAATTCTTTGTATGTTCAAGGACGCTCCCAATTTGCTTCAAAACAAGTAGATGTCATGTTTCAAAAATCGTTGTATTCATCTCTGAAAGATAACCACACATTGCGCTAGTTGAGTAGGAGCTAGGCACCATCAACAGCCTACTTCCCATGGTACAACAACCATCATGTGATCACAACAATTTCGGCACATTCTTAACCCAGAATAATCTCTGTTACTGACACCCCAGGATGACAAAGTGCATACCTACTGAAAAGAAGCTGGTACCTAGAATAAGGTATACTGATTACTTGACAACATATTATGCAAAATTTTAAAAATACACAGAAAGCAACCTACACATGTAAACAAGACCTGGGGAAATTTTTAAGAAAGTTAATTGAAAATAAAAGAACATTATATGTAGGGAGGTGAAAGGAGAGGAAAAGAGGGGGAAAGGAAAGGGGAGGGGAAGATGGAAGAATAAAGAGGAATGAAAAGAACAAAAGAAGGGAAAAAAGCATCTCCTAAAATGATAATCACAGTTACCTCCAAGAGGGACTATTATGAGTAAAATTTTACCAATTTTGCATAAAGGGCATATACTATTTTTACAGTCGGGAGAAACTACATATAAGAAAAAAAAAATTAAAGCTGCTCCACTGGATCAGGTGATTTCTTTCAGACAGGAAGACTCTCTAAACTCTTGGGAAACAATCAGTTCCTCTAAAATGGGATCAAGTCCTATGCTTTTAGTCGAACTTTTATAAAGCCTTTAGAATAGCACCATGCTCAGATAACCACTCAACAAATGAACTGGACTTATTATTCATTCTTTATAAAATTCTAATGACAAGAATTTTGAAAGATTGATAAATATTTGTTAGAATCAGCAGCAGAGATTATTAGATTTTCCCTAAACTTAGATAACAAAAAAGTATTATCATTTTTCAAAAAATATTTCAGTAATCACATTTAAATTTTTTTATTTTTTAAATTATGGAAGTATAATAACACATTTATAGGAGACTTGGAAAATACAGAACAAAGTTACATATAGTTCCATTATATATTGTTGCTGTTCATTGTTCAATCACGCATCATGTCTGACTCTTTGCAATCCCATGGACTGCAGCACACCAGGCTTCTCTGTCCTTCACTGACTCCTGGAGTTTATTCAAACCATGTCCATTGAGTCAGTGATGCCATTCAACCATCCCATCCTCTCTCGTCCCCTTCTCCTCCTGTCTTCAATCTTCCCCACCATCAGGGTCTTTTCTAATGAGTTGGCTCTTCACATCAGTTGCCAAAGTATCGGAGCTTCAGCTTCAGTATCATTCTTTAGAAGTTTTAGTTGGAGTTTCCACATCAAGCTCTCAAAAATTAATAGAATGAATAGACAGAAGAGTAGAAGTGTATTGTAGACCTGAAAAGCACTATGAACCAATTCAACATAACTAAGATTTATACAATTTTCATACAACAGCAGGACGCAATTTCTATTCAAGTTCCTGTAGACTATAAACCAGGAGACGCTGGAACATATCCAGTGCTATAAAACAAGGTGCAAAAACTTCATGGTCTAAAGGTATTGAAATCATACAGAGTCTGTTCTCTTATCACTGTAGAATTGTTAGAAATCAATATCAAAAGATACTTTAAAATAACCCACATATTTTCAAGTACAAAATGACATTTACTAAGAGAGAACTTTGACTTAGCCATTGAAAGCCTCACTAAAGTTAAGAGACTAAAAAACACAGAAGGTGATTGCAGAGAAGAAAGCATTTAAATGAGAAATTAATATCAGAATGATAAATTAATATCAAAGATATTAAAAACCCCATGTATTTAGAAATGCCCACTTTTAAATGATGAGTGTATCTAGGAAGCCATGAAAAGGAAAATTAGAAAATATTTGTAACAGAATAAAGATGAAAAGAGAATTTTTCAGAATTTGTTGTATGCAGCTGAAGTTGCTCAATGCAGCTAAATAGAGTGTGGAATCTCAAATAAGGTATGAAAATAAATAATAGAGACTAGCATAAAATTTCGTGAAATTTAAACAAAATTTGTACTTTTAGTTAATAATAGTTTATCACTTGTTAATTTCTTGCCTTTTTTTTTTTTTTTTTTACAGCATGGTATTTCCTTCTACTCTCAGAATTGGAGTAATCACATTTATTTATTGAAATTTTAAGCTGAATTATTATTGAATGAATCATTATAGCAAAGACATTATAGCATTTCTTAGACCACCTGTGATTTTGAATTTTTTCTACCTGTATCTCCTTCTGTGAAAATAAAGCTCCTTTGGAGTCACTACAAGAAGTGGTGTAGGTAGATACAAATTCTTATTTGGGCGCAGGCTCCTCCTCCGGGCTCCGGTTCTGCTGGAGACGCAGCCCAGCGAGTACATCGCTTTACAGCGATCTTCTGAGCGGGTCATCTGGCCTTGCCCTACTGCAAGGGCTGCGGTGTCCCCGCGCGTTCGCAGGCAGGGTGGAAGAGCCAGCCACTCTCCCAGCCTCGGTGGTTTGGTGAACACAAGCCCCAGCGTGCCTGGAGAGTGCAACCCCTCGCCCGGCCCGTCAAGTCCCGGGCGTGAGCCGCGCTGACCGAAGGAGGATGGCAGCCTCTGAAGTAGAGAAGAGCAGCAAGAAGAAGACCGAGAAGAAACTTGCTGCTGGAGAGGAAGCCAAATGGATGGCAGGTTTCATGGGCGTCATGAGTAACATGCGGAAACAGTGATTTAAATCCACCACCCAGCTATAGTTGAATCCACAGTCTACCCAGGGATCTGTACCCAGGGTCAACTTGAATTCACGCTGGGAGGGACTGATTGCAGAACCTTGTTGACAAGCCACACAAATCCAAAGAAAACACTGTGTGATGTGATCCTTATGGTCCAGGAAAGAAAGATACCTGCTCATCGTGTTGTCCTTGCTGCAGCCAGTCATTTTTTTAACTTAATGTTCACAACTAACATGCTTGAATCAAAGTCCTTTGAAGTGGAGCTCAAAGATGCCGAACCTGACATTATTGAACAACTTGTGGAATTTGCTTATACAGCTAGAATTTCTGTGAATAGCAACAATGTTCAGTCCTTGTTAGATGCAGCAAATCAGTACCAGATTGAACCTGTGAAGAAAATGTGTGTTGATTTTTTGAAGAACAAGTTGATGCTTCAAACTGTCTTGGTATAAGTGTATTAGCAGAGTGTCTAGACTGTCCTGAATTGAAAGCAACTGCAGATTACTTTATTCATCAGCATTTTACTGAAGTTTATAAAACTGATGAATTCTACAACTTGATGTCAAGCGAATTACACATCTCCTCAACCAGGACACTCTGACTGTGAGAGCAGAGGATCAGGTTTATGATGCTGCAGTCAGGTGGTTGAAATATGATGAACCTAATCGCCAGCCTTTTATGGTTGACATCCTTGCTAAAGTCAGGTTTCCTCTTAAAGAATTTCTTAAGTAAAACAGTACAAGCTGAACCACTTATTCAAGACAATCCCGAATGTCTTAAGATGGTGATAATTGGCATGAGGTATCATCCCCTTTCTCCAGAGGATCGAGAAGAACTGGTAGAAGGCACAAGGCCCAGAAGGAAGAAACATGACTACCGCATAGCCCTGTTTGGAGGCTCCCAACCACAGTCTTGTAGATATTTTAACCCAAAGTTGAAAAAAGATGAGTGTGCTGCACAAGCCTGGAAATGAGACTGTAACTTCAGAAATCTCATTTTATGTCTTGCTTTGCTCTTATAAATGGCACATACTTGGTGCTCTTCTGTATACTCACAAATTCTTAGACTTATAGTGGAAAAATGTAAATAACTGAGGATATAACTACCAATAAAAATTCTTATTCCATCAATTATTACTCATGTCCTAATGTTAACACTATTAGCACCCCATTATAATATTTATTAAATATTTCTGTTGGAAGTTCCACCCTCTCCTTTCTTTTTGCTAAAACTACATCTTAAAAATTTTCACCATTTACTCTTATTTAATATTTTAATATAAGTTGATTGTCTTTATTATTTCTAATATTAAAAGTCAGGAGGCTGATTTCTCTATAAATTATTATTTACCTTGAATTTCCAAAGTGAACATTATTTCATTTTCCATTTCAAGTAGACTGCTTAATAATAAATACTGTATAGGAATTGTTTTAAAATTCTTGAATTTAATATTATTGGAGATGTTAAAATGGTTTTAACTATCATTAATGGAACCCATTGATATGTGTCCTATACCTGTCCCAAATGATTATTTTCACTTAATTGATCTCCTTCAAAGAGACAATTTAAGCAGTACTACTTAATTGAATTATCTAGAATTAAGCAGTATCCCTATAGTGTTGTCTTTAGATATTCCTTGGATATCACTCATGAGAAGCAGCAAATATTTATATTAATTGCTGATTGAAAGATGATAATAAAAAATATTAATTTTTTTCTAGTAGATAAGTAGATAAAGTAGTAGAAATCTTGGGTTGTTATATTTGAATTGAAATGATACTGTTCTTGTTGTCCTTTCATGAATTCTGCTGAGCCTCCTCTTCCCCTTCCCCACTGTATTATTGTACTATTATACTACTATTAGCTATGCCAAAAACTAACAAAGTAGCTAATAGTAGTATATTGGCTGGTTTTGGAGAAGGAAATGGCAACCCACTCCAGTATTCTTGCCTGGAAAATCCCATGGATGGTGGAACCTGGTAGGCTACAGTCCATGGTTGTTGCAAAGAGTTGGACATGACTGAGCAACTTCACTGGGACTGGCTGGCTTAAGCTATCATTCTGGTGGTCACTTTATTTGAAATAAAATAACTTATAAGAGGAAAAGGCAAGCTGTCCTTGAATTTCCCTTAAAGTTTGGAACATAAAATTGTCATAGGCTTTTCCTCATTACATAAAGAAAGGGAAGGTATCCTTATAGCCCCAAATATTCACATCAGCTCCATTACCTGTAAAGAATCACCTGCCAATGCAAGAGACTCAGGAGACTTGGGCTCAATCCCTGGGTCAGGAAGATCCCCTGCAGAAGGGCATGGCAACCCACTCCAGTGTTCTTGCCTGGAGAATCCCATGGACAGAGGAGCCTGGTGGACTACAGCCCATAAGGTATCAAAGAGTCGGACATGACTGAAGTGTAAGCATGCACTCATGCATTTCCAACACTAATCTTTTACCATACAAATTAATTTCAATATCTAAAGAGAAGCATAATAAGAATGTTATCTTAGATTTAAGCATGTTGACTTCTGTGAATTATTTCTACTGAATGTTACTGTATTTTGCCATGGCCTTAGGTGATTTGATAGTCATAATCTACTATTAGCTATGCCAAAAACTAACAAAGTATCCTCCTCTTAAGTACAAATAAGAATTTGTATCTACCTACACCACTTCTTGTACAGGTGTTATATGATGTTTAAATTAAATGAGAGTATTTTAAGCCAGTATGTTTTGCTACTTGGATGGAGGAAGCATGTAAATCCTACAATTTTGTCATTGTGATGACTCATGAACATGCCATTGTGTTAATGTACCATCCTGTTGTTGAAGACAGCTAGAATTAACATGCACCTTTAAATGTATTTATGTGTGAATATACATCTACATACATATTTTATAAAATAAAAATGAATATATGTATATTTTTTCCTTCTGCTTATTTTATTTTTAAACAACTTAGCAAATAATTTAGTCAAGGTTATTGCCCTAATTTGAAAAGAACTTTGAATTTTGGCACCAAAAGAAAAAAATGCTTAAGAATTGAACATTTTGTTTGTATTATGTTGTCTTTTATTTACTTTTATTAAGTAACAATAAACCAAAATAAACCACAAAGTGCTTGTGCACTTAAATACCTTCAGTGAATTTAAAGACTTACAGAATTAATGGCTTAGGCAGACTTTCTTTGAGCAACAGAAACAAAGAGAAATCAATATGCCTATCTGTCAGAATTAAGCAGTTTTATATTCTGATCCACTAAATCTATCCTCAGTTAAATACGAAGGAAGAAATATCCAAAGCAATAAATCTGGATATGTAAACTTTCATAAAGAGATTCTATAGTCAAAAAATGTTAGAAAGGTTTAAATATCTTATTCCTTTTTGTATTTAAAAAAAGATTTTTTAAAATCTTTTAAGTGAGAATTGCTTTTTAAAAAAATCACTGACACCAAACATCTGCTTCTTTTCAGCTCATCTGCAACTGAGTAAAATAGAAAGAGGGAAAAAAAAAAAAAAAACCACCAACTTTGCACAGTTATGCCATTAAAAAAATAACCAAAACCTTAATATCACTCTTAAAACTCTGCATGTATATACTGAAAGTTAAGCAAATGAAAATATCCCAAACTGTAAGAAGTGAATAAAAAGAGAAATTAAGAAAAAGAAATACTAACAAGAATAGTCTGGTTAATTCCAACCAACAGGTAGAAAACTGCAAATCAGAAACTAAAACACATTGCAAAAACTGCTGTACCAGCTAAACAAAATGAACCCAACTATTCTTTTTTGAGCACATTAAACCAAAGAAATGACTGAGAGACCTTATTCAAATGATAATGGTATGTGTGCGCCTAATCAACATACTGTCAACCCAAAGTGAACTGAGCTAACATTTCTTTCTATTTATACTTTCACTTAATCTCAGGCAGAAAGTAATTAATCAACCAATATAACCGGTTATTTTGAATCAACTAAATAAAACAGTAGAGAATAGGGATATTTCCACTTTACAACCAGTTATTTTGTCATCTAAGAGAAGCTGTATTAAATGGAGCCATTTCTAGGGGAAGTTCTACTGATTTAACCCATTTTAGCCCTTATTAAGAATAAATACAGTAGAAATCAGGAAAGGGATCTGGAAGACAGCGCACTAGTAAAGATGACATTTAATTCTGTACCGATACAAAGTTATCTTTAAAAAGCTCCTATCAACAAGCATCATTATCCCTGAAGAAATTGAGGATGTTAGTCAAAATGCTTATGTCACTAAAAGAGAAAAGGATGGACTCTTGAAGTTATGGTAGTCATGTTGGTTTTGTTCACATGATCTTTACCTCTAAGCCTCTCCATTCTTTTACCCAAAGACAGTTATATTTTACAAGATAGTTATATTTTACAGTATTCTTCATGTAACTTTATAAAATATTAATCACTATTTCCTAGTCCTGATAATGATATATTTTCTAATTGCATCATAACAAAGTGAGTAGTTTAAGAAATAACTAACTATAAGAAAGAGATTTTTACTTTCTTTGCCTCATTATCTCTATTTTGCAGAAGCCAAAGTGAATACTGCTAGTCATACCGAGCAGGGATATTTTAAGGATATTTTAAGGATCAATGGCATGGGTTACAGAGCTCTCAAAGAATGGTGCTATGGATGTATTACATCTTATTGCTGTATTTTAAGCAAATTGGATCTCAGGCCCTTCAGAGAGATGGATAATCCCTTCAAATCCTTAAAGATTTGAATAATAGCTATAAGTAAGACTGGTGTTTAGTAAATATAATTTGATAACTGTATAAAGATATAATCCCATGTGACTAGGCTTTCAAGAAGAAGAGTGAAGAAAACAAAAAGCTATAATAGTTAGATTTCATCGAATCATGTGAAAAAGTGAAAAAGCAGTTTGTATGCTAAAGAGACTTTGGGGAAATGTTGAAGATGGCATGCATGCATGCTAAGTTGCTTCTGGAGTGTCCAACTCTTTGCAACCCTATGGACCATAGCCCGCCAGATTCCTCTGTCCATGGGATTCTCCAGGCAAGAATACTGGAGTGGATTGCCATGCCCTCCTCCAGCGGATCTTCCCAATCCAGGGATTGAATCCACATCCCTTACATCTCCTGCATTGGCAGAAGAATATAAAAAATAGTACAGTGGAGGGGGTCAAACAGACATGCAGAGTATGTCAAAACGAAGCAAAGAGGGGACTTCCCTAGTGGCCCAGGGCCTAAGACTCTGTGCTCCCAATGCAGAGGAACCAGGTTTATCCTTGGTCAGGGAACTAGACCCCACATGCCGTAACTAAGAATTCAAGTTTACATGCCGAAATGAAGATCTAAGATCTTGCATGCTGTAACTAAGACCTGGTGCAGCCAAATAACAATAATTTTTTTTTAATTGTTAAGTAAAGAATTAAAAGAAATCATCAACAGTGATCCATACACTTATGATAGCAGGCATTAGCAATGTTAATAGATGCTTAGGAGACACATTGGTCAAGATGGATACCAATCCTGATGTCTGGCCACGACAACAAGTGTATCTGGGCTATTTTGCCATCATGATATAGTGGTTAGAAATGTGGTCTCTGGTGCCAGACTCTCCAGATTCAAACACCAACCTATGTCACACATATTGGCTGTGTGACATAGACATGATACCCACTTTCCTTCTGCCTTCATATCTTCATCCGTAAAATGGAAACAGTATTACTGTCTACTTCTGAAGGTTTTCATGTGGGTTGAGTGAGCTATTATATGCTAATGTATGTTGAGTGCTTAAAGCAGTTGCAGGTGTGTGTGTTATTAGACATTTTGAACTGAGACGCTAATATTTACGAACCATGTTATATCATTAATCAGTAAGCCAATCAAGTATTTACAGATCACCCTCAGTGGGTTCAAGGTCTACAGAGATTTCAAGACAGACAAAGGACCACACAAGAACCTGAATTTTTTTTTTTTTTTTGCTAGCTAGTGGGGGCTTCCCAAGTGGCTCAGTGGTAAAGAATCCACGGGCCAATGCAAGAGGCACAGGAGACATGGGTTCAATTTCTTTGTTGGGAAGAACACTTGGAGAAGAAAATGGCAACCTGCTCCAGTGTTCTTGCCTGGAGAATCCCATGGACAGAGGAACCTGGTGGGCTACAGTCTATGAAGTCGCAAAGAGTCGGACACGACTTAGAGACAGCAAACACGCACGACTAGCCAGTATAGCAAATATAAACTAAAAGAAAACAGCAATATTAAAGTAATATAGCAGTTAAAGAGGCTCTACCAAAGAAAAACACAGTTTGGTCATTTAAGGATCATGCTTTACAATGGTAAACTATTTCCCACTGACTCTAATATAATAAATGTTCAGGTATAATCATGCCATTCAGACTGCACAGACCTTCGCTGGCCTCCTGGGTAGCCCTAGAACCACTTTTTCTCCTCTAGAAGAGTCAGTTTTGAGTTCATAACACCCTATTTAAGGTTCAGTTGCTGTTTCCATTTTAAATTTTGGCATTCCAGATTATAAATTATTACCTTTGATTGGCATCAAGATAAAATTTTAGAGTATATTTGTCAGCTTTAATGTAAACTATTATTTTAGGGGAAAAAAATGTCAGCAATGAGTAAAAGGAAGAGTTTGTTTCCCTAGATATCCTTTGAAGAGTTACAAGTAATAATCACTCCACTTTCCGACCTTCAGTTTAACGATGTAGTAAATGAATTCAAATGTTTGCAAATCTTTAATATGAGTAGAAGCCATTTTAATATGGATTCTCAAATATCTAAATTTGAAGCACTGTAAGAGCCTTGAGCAAAAACAATATCCAGCTGTGGATGTGACTGGTGATAGAAGCAAGGTCCGATGCTGTAAAGAGCAATATTGCATAGGAACCTGGAATGTCAGGTCCGTGAACCAAGACAAATTAAAGTGGTCAAACAAGAGATGGCAAGAGTGAATGTCGACATTCTAGGAATCAGTGAACTGAAATGGACTGGAATGGGTGAATTTAACTCAGATGACCATTATATCTACTACTGCAGGCAGGAATCCCTCAGAAGAAATGGAGTAGCCATCATGGTCAACAAAAGAGTCCAAAATGCAGTACTTGGATGCAATCTCAAAAACGACAGAATGATTTCTGTTCATTTCCAAGGCAAACCATTCAATACCACAGTAATCCAAGTCTGTGCCCGAACCAGTAATGCTGAAGAAGCTGAAGTTGAACGGTTCTATGAAGACCTACAAGACCTTTTAGAACTAACACCCAAAAAAGATGTCCTTTTCATTATAGGGGACTGGAATGCAAAAGTAGGACATCAAGAAACACCTAGAGTGACAGGCAAATTTGGTCTTGGAATACGGTATGAAGCAGGGCAAAGACTAACAGTGTTTTGCCAAGAAAATGCACTGGTCATAGCAAACACCCTCTTCAAACAACACAAGAGAAGACTCTATACATGGACATCACCAGATGGTAAACACTGAAATCAGATTGATTATACTCTTTGCAGCCAAAGATGGAGAAGCTCTATACAGTCAGCAAAAACAAGACCAGGAGCTGACTGTGGCTCAGACCATGAACTCCTTATTGCCAAATTCAGACTGAAATTGAAGAAAGTAGGGAAAACCACTAGACCATTCAGGTGTGACCTAAATCAAATCCCTTATGATTATACAGTGGAAGTGAGAAATAGATTTAAGGGCCTAGATCTGATAGATAGAGTGCCTGATGAACTATGGAATGAGGTTCGTGACATTGTACAGGAGACAGGGATCAAGACCACCCCCATGGAAAAGAAAGGCAAAAAAGCAAAATGGCTGTCTGAGGAGGCCTTACAAATAGCTGTGAAAAGAAGAGAAGCAAAAAGCAAGGGAGAAAAGGAAAGATATAAGCATCTGAATGCAGAGTTCCAAAGAATAGCAAGAAGAGATAAGAAAGCTTTCTTCAGAGATCAATGCAAAGAAATAGATGAAAACAACAGAATGGGAAAGACTAGAGATCTCTTCAAGAAAATTAGAGATACCAAGGGAACATTTCATGCAAAGATGGGCTTGATAAAGGACAGAAATGGTATAGACCTAACAGAAGCAGAAGATATTAAGAAGAGATGGCAAGAATACACAGAAGAACTGTACAAAAAAGATCTTCATGACCCAGATAATCACGATGGTGTGATCACTCACCTAGAGCCAGACATCCTGGAATGTGAAGTAAAGTGGGCTTTAGAAAGCATCACTACAAACAAAGCTAGTGGAGGTGATGGAATTCCAGTTGAGCCATTTCAAATCCTGAAAGATGATGCTGTGAAAGTGCTGCACTCAATATGTCAGCAAATTTGGAAAACTCAGCAGTGGCCACAGGACTGGAAAAGGTCAGTTTTCATTCCAGTCCCAAAGAAAGGCAATGCCAAAGAATGCTCAAACTACCACACAATTGCAATCATCCCACATGCTAGTAAAGTAATGCTCAAAATTCTCCAAGCCAGGCTTTAGCAATATGTGAACCGTGAACTTCCTGATGTTCAAGCTGGTTTTAGAAAAGGCAGAGGAACCAGAGTTCAAATTGCCAACATCCACTGGATCATGGAAAAAGCAAGAGAGTTCCAGAAAAACATCTATTTCTGCTTTATTGACTATGCCAAAGCCTTTGACTGTATGGATCACAATAAACTGTGGAAAATTCTTCAAGAGATGGGAATACCAGACCACCTGATCTGCCTCTTGAGACATTTGTATGCAGGTCAGGAATCAACAGTTAGAACTGGACATGGAACAACAGACTGGTTCCAAATAGGAAAAGGAGTACGTCAAGGCTGTATATTGTCACCCTGCTTATTTAACTTCTATGCAGAGTACATCAAGAGAAACGCTGGACTGGAAGAAACACAAGCTGGAATCAAGATTGCCAGGAGAAATATCAATAACCTCAGATATGCAGATGACACCACCCTTATGGCAGAAAGTGAAGAGGAACTAAAAAGCCTCTTAATGAAAGTGAAAGTGGAGAGTGAAAAAGTTGGCTTAAAGCTCAACATTCAGAAAACGAAGATCAAGGCATTTGGTCCCATCACTTCATTGAAAATAGATGGGGAAACAGTGGAAACAGTGTCAGACTTTATTTTTCTGGTCTCCAAAATCACTGCAGATGGTGACTGCAGCCATGAAATTAAAAGACGCTTACTCCTTGGAAGGAAAGCTATGTCCAACCTAGACAGCATATTCAAAAGCAGAGACATTACTTTGCCAACAAAGGTCCATCTAGTCAAGGCTATGGTTTTTCCTGTGGTCATGTATGGATGTGAGAGTTGGACTGTGAAGAAGGCTGAGCACTGAAGAATTGATGCTTTTGAGCTGTGGTGTTGGAGAAGACTCTTGAGAGTCCCTTGGACTGCAAGGATATCCAACCAGTCCATTCTGAAGGAGATCAGCCCTGGGATTTCTTTGGAAGGAATGATGCTAAAGCTGAAACTCCAGTACTTTGGCCACCTCATGAGAAGAGTTGACGCATTGGAAAAGACTGTGATGCTGGGAGGGATTGGGGGCAGGAGGAGAAGGGGACGAGAGAGGATGAGATGGCTGGATGGCATCACTGACTCGATGGACGTGAGTCTGAGTGAACTCCGGGAGCTGGTGATGGACAGGGAGGCCTGGCGTGCTGCGATTCATGGGGTCACAAAGAGTCGGACACGACTGAGCAACTGAACTGAACTGAAGAGCCTTGAGAATGGGAAAATTCATTTTCTTTGGAAATATATATTTAAATAGCTATTATAACACTTTACAAAGCATTAACTCTGGGACTGAACTAAGAATACTTATTTATATTCTTACTTAAGCCTTACCTGTGAGGCAACTGTTTGTTTGTTTGTTTTTGTTTTTAATTTTTCATTGGTGTATAGTTGCTTTACAATGTTGTGATATTTCCTGCTTACAGCAGAGTGAATCAGGCATATGTGTACATTATACATATATCTCCTCTTTTTTAAATTTCCTTACCATTTGTGTCACCACAGAGCACTGAGTAGAGTTCCCTGGGCTCTAGAGTAGGCTCTCCTATCTCTTTTATACATAGGAGTGCATACATGTCAGTCTCAGTGTCCCAGTTCATCCCATCCTTCCCTCCCCCTTGGTGTCCATATGTTTGTTCTCTATGTCTATGTCTCTCCTCTTTGCAAAAAGGTTCATAGAACAACTTAAATGTCTATCCACAGAAGAATAGATAAAGAAGATGTGGCCCATATATATGAATACAGTGGAATATTACTCAGCCATAAAAACAAACAAAAATGTGCCATTTGCAGAGATGCGGATAGACCTAGACACTGTCATACAGAGTGAAGTAAATCAGAAAGAGAAAAACAAATAACATATATTAATGCATATATGTGGAATCTAGAAAAACAGTACAGACAGGAGAGAACTGTTATTATTCCCATCCTTTAGATAAGGAAATTGAAGTACAGGGAAGCTAATTTGCTAACATCACACTACTAAGATGAGGAGGAACCAGGATATGAACCTAGTTTTACTGACCTCCTAAACTCTGTTTTAGTTACTAGAAAACACTGACTGTTTAGACATAGACCATCCCTGTAGACACATACCAGGTGGCAATATGGTGTTAAAATTCAGTGTCCAAGCTCTGGTTTCAGTCTGGCTGAGCTAAAATCTTACCTCCAACACTTGTTATCTGTATGATATTGAGAAAGTATTTAGAATGTCTCCAGCCCATAGTAAGAGCTAAATAAACAATAGCTGTTATTGCTTTAAATGGAGAAAGAAATGGCAACCCACTCTAGTATTCTTGCCTTGAGAATCCCATGGGCAGAAGAGCCTGGTGGGCTATGGTCCCTGGGGTCGTGAGGCATTGGGCATGACTGAGCGACTGAGCATACACACATGTTGTAACAATACACAGAATTTGAGTAGGAGGTCAGGTCACGACAAGGAGGGAAAGTGATAGAAATCATATCAGAGAAATGAAGAGATGAGTGAAAAATCTTGTAGGACCTTGAAGGCCATTGTAAAGACTTTGGTCTTCACCATACATGTGATGTAAAGACAGTGGAGAATTCTAACAAGAAAAGTATGATTAACTCAAGTTTTCATGATCGCACTGACTGCTAGATAGAAATAAACTGAAGGAAGGTAAAAGTAAAGCAGGGAAACCAGTTAAATGTCTCTTGAAGCAATCCAAAGGAGAAACACCAATGCTTTACACCATGATAACAGTGGATGGGCTTCCCAGGTGGCACAAGTGGTGAAGAGCCTGCCTGCCAATGCAGGAGACAGACTTGGGTTTGATCCTGGGTCGGGAAGTTTGCCTGGAGGAGGGCATAGCAACCCACTCCAGGATTCTTGCTTGGAGAATCCCATGGACAGAGGAGCCTGGCGGGTTACAGTCCATGGGGTCAAAAAGAGTTCGACATGCCTGAAGTGACTTAGCACCGATGCACTATAACAGTGGAGAGACTTAAGAAATACAAGTGGTTGGATTATAACATAAAAGGATATACTGATATATCGAACATGAAGAATGATAGAAGGAAAATATTTTTTAAATGACTCTAATATTTTAGCCTGAGCAACTTGAAGAGCAAGATAAATGACTAATAATAATATTAATTAATAATGACTTTAGTAATTTCATTTGTTATAGCTAAAATTAATTATACATCTGTATCTTCTGGATACTAGTGAATGTACTAAGGATTTAATAAAGATCACCTACTGAATCTTCTAAACAAAGGATATTAGACAAATCTTTTAATAAACTGTCTGATGTTCTGATTTCACAAGCTAACTACATATTCTATTAATATAAGAACTTATGACTTTATGAGTTACAGAGTGATAGGCATCCAGGGCACAGAGAGGTGATCAGGCGGCGTGCTGGGACCTATTACATGAGTAACCAATCTATTGCACTATGACGAAAGTATAAGCATGAAATAAAGTCAAATTTCTCTTGCACACTAGTTAAGTATTCTGGAAAGATCCAGCTAATTTCTTGCCTTTCAATATATTCCAAGTCCAGTCTAGATCACTCTAAAATTCTCATCTCATATCTGAGTCAAAGCTTTCACTTCTCACATTGCCAGCTGGCTCCAGGCAAATGTGTGGATATGTATGCCACCAATAAGCAGCAGATCACCTCACAATCATAAGGAAACTTCCTTATGGCTGGACACTACCCAGTCAGCTCAGCCTGTCTCCTTCAGGGCATCCCTCAAGTTTCCCTTAAAGAAAAACTCCTATATTCTTGCCACACCTCACTCATTCTTCTCTCTGCATTGCCAGGACTTCTCTCCAGTCCTCTCTTTTGCTCAGGTTAGGTCAGGGTAGCAAGTCCATTGACCAAGCAGATGACTACTAGGGAATCAGATGGCAGACTTGCAAGAACCTTCACTCCTAGGGTGATGAATCTCCTGACTCTCTTTCCCTGGCTTAGTGTTGTGAGCATCACAGCCCTCCTGATGACCCAGACCACTCCCTGCCTTTTCCTCCACCTTGTCTTTTAGGTATTTTTTAATACCTCTAATAGCCTGGTGGGTGTGGAGTTGAGGTACTGAGTGTTGAACAGAGGCAGCAAAATTAGCCAATAGACCTCTTTAGTAATAAACTCTGAAGGAGTGGGTTGGCCCCTACCTTGTCAGCTCTCTTTGGGGAGAGCTGAGATACCTAATATCTGTATTTCCTCAGTTTTAGGCTCAAGTTAGCAATTTAAGACAACTACACATGATTAAAATTCTGAAACCTTCCCACATGTTGTTACTGAAACACAGATATTCTAAAAGTGAGTGGGCAACTGACCGAATCAGAGCCACTACAGAAGATGACTTGTTGAGAGCAATGCCGAAAGCCACTGTCAATATTCCTTCTTCTATCATATGCTCACATGCACACACACACACACATACCACCACCATCACCACCCTGAGACAAATAGTGTTCAAGGATATGGGAGAAGGAATATGGCGATTTCTTGAAAAATGACTGTACTCTGGTCCCGAGGGAAAGACTTAGAAATGGAAGATATGAAAAGTCTGCAAACTGCTCAGCTCTTAACACTGTTGGGTAACATGTGATCATTAATGATCAGAATTTAGGAGGGGATCCTTTGGTTGGCAGGCAGCCAGTCAGAGCTACAGGGAACACAATCAGATATATATTTAAGATCTGTTGTGAATTTTCTCCCATTTCTACACTGGGAAGCATATTTGCCTTAAAAAAAAAATGGTTCTTTTGAATTGTTTTTTTAATTCTGATTGGCTACTCTCACTATTCAATCATTCTCCACCTGTCCTCACTTTCCTGGTATCATCAGACTCTTATGCAAATGAAGCATCCTTATAAGCTGATTTGAGACCTTGTTTAGGAAACAGGATTCCAAAATGCTGAGACAGAAGTTGCTGGTCTTTTCCCTATTTCACATAGCCTAACTGTATGCTCATCCTGAGTAAGAAAGTTGTCCTTTCTTTCCTTCTGTTTACTTTGAATAAGTAATTTCTGATACCTGTGCTTCCCAGCAGTGATAGACCCTCCCAAAATAACCATGGTTTAACAAAACACATTTGAACTGACAATAACACATGCCAAATACTTCTTTCCTACAATACTGCATCTCCAGAAAAGTCTGATCATGTATCTAAAATAATTAGATTTTGTTCAGTAATCAAACTCAATCAAATGAATTCTGTGTGAACTACTTTTATTCCCACAATGAGAAATGTGTGTCATATCCTCTGTTAATTTGCATATTTTTCCATAAACCTAAAACCAATCAATTTTGAAGAGTTATGATAATATAAAGAATCTGAGGCAATTACATGTCTTTTAAACAGGGATTCTAAATGCATTTCACTGCTGGTATTCATGTAGTAAAGTAGTCAAAACTTCTTTAACCCTTTTCATGACATCTCAATTAAGCTGTAATGATTGAGGCTCGGGACATGTCTTAGGATTAATGACTGGCTGGGAAAGTGAATGGCTTGAGCTGAAGCCAAGGGCCATTAATTCCCTCTGGTCATTAGTCCCCCAGGAAATGCCTTAGGCCTGGTTTGATATTAGCATTGCCATCTGCAAATATATTGTTGGATTTCTTGATTGGTTTGAAAATAATTTATTAAGATGTCATATTTTAATTTCTGCCCTGTATACCCAACACTTCCAAATTTCCATTCCTGGTTCTCCATCCCTCAGTGTTGACTGCAGCAATATAACTGAAACAGTTTCTTTGGTCATACTGCACATTTTCTTTGAAATAGTCAAAACAAATTAAAGTTATTTTAAAATTTGGAACCAAAGGGCCATTTGTCCTTATGATGTTATTGCTAGTGAAAATCTTGGCCATGACAGTGACTGGTATTTCAGGTCTGTGTGTAGTATTAATAAGTTCTAGCTGATATCACCTACCTTCAGAAAAGGTGTTGAACACATCTCTGAATTTTGTCTGTTATCTAATGCATATAAATCTGCTCAGAAAGAATACTCATACTTTACTTTTTGTTAGAGAGTAATCAAAACTTGGTCATAGAAATTCTACTTATGAGAGCTGTCTAAAACTTGCATGTTCATTCATTCCTTTAGACACTCCACTTTATCTATCAATAAAGGATCACTAAAGTTTGGAATAGAATTGTTTTTGCTAAACAGTACTTTGAGGTTATTTCTGTATTAAGTTAGAAAAATTTATTTTTTAGAAAATTTTAACAGAAGTTTTTTTACTACAAGCATGTTATTCAGTTCAGTTCAGTCACTCAGTCGTGTCCAACTCTTTGTGACTCCATGAATTGCAGCATGCCAGGCCTCCCTGTCCATCACCAACTCCCGGAGTTCACCCAAACTCATGTCCATCGAGTCGGTGATGCCATCCAACCATCTCATCCTCTGTCGTCCCCTTTTCCTCCTGTCCCCAATCCCTCCCAGCATCAGGGTCTTTTCCAATGAGTCAACTCTTCGCATCAGGTGGCCAAAGTATTGGAGTTTCAGCTTCAACATCAGTCCTTCCAATGAACACCCAGGACTGATCTCCTTTAGGATGGACTGGTTGGATCTCCTTGCAGTCCAAGGGACTCTCAAGAGTCTTCTCCAACACCACAGTTCAAAAGCATCAATTCTTCGGCACTCAGCTTTCTTCACAGTCCAACTTTCACATCCATACATGAGCACTGGAAAAACCATAGCCTTGACTAGACGGACCTTTGTTGGCAAAGTTATGTCTCTGCTTTTTAATATGCTATCTAGGTTGGTCACAACTTATTGCTTATTCCATACTGTTGAAAGTGAAAGTCGCTCAGTCATGTCTGACTGTTGGCGACCCCATGGACTATACAGTCCATGGAATTCTCCAGGCCAGAATACTGGAGTGGGTAGCCTTTCCCTTCTTCAGGGGATCTTCCCAAACCCAGGAATTGAACCTAGGTCTCCCGCATTGCAGGTGGATTCTTTACCAGCTGAGCCACAAGGGAAGTCCAAGAATACTGGAGTGGGTAGCCTAGCCTGTCTCCAGGGTATCTTCCTGACCCAGAAGTCAAATTAGGGTCTCCTGCACTGCAGGTGGATTCTTTACCAACTGAACTATCAGAGAAGCCCATTCCATGCTGTTAGGGAAATTAAAATGGAGGTAGTCTTCTTCAGACTTCAGACTCTGACCAACTTCTGACATTGCCTGGACCCTGCCTGCACTACATGCTTGCCTACAATCACACCAGTTGTTACCAGCAACTCAAGCAGGATCTTTAGATAAGAAAGGGTATGTTTCTTGGAGTGGGCCTGGCCAGCCCCTCGGGATCTAAGAGGTCTTATGACTCACAAGGTGAAACAAACAGCATTGTAATAGTTAAAGGAAAACCAGAGCCGCATTTTTGCTCACAAACTGATGATGATCAGTTTGCAGCCTGGGATTAATAAATGGGAGCCCCCAAACTGCAATTTGAAGTCTCACCCATGGTGTGGAACCCTTTCCCAACCAGGACTCCAGACTGCTGTTAACATAGGACTTCCCAGAGCTGTTCAAGTCTAAATGTAGCAGTTGGCTCAATTTGGAGATGTATATACTGTTACTTCTATTGTTTCTGTCTTTTTTCCCCTAATGACTATATACTGAAATTAAGTTAAATAATCTTCTATTGAAAGTTGAAATTGTTTTTTTGTGTGTAACGAGTGGGTTCTTTTGTTAACAAATCCTTTGAACTGAAAATGAAAGTAAAACTTGCAACAAAACACATGCCGGTGTTCTTTTTATGAGGGCCAAGAGAAAAATTTCTCTGAGACTTCATATCAGAAATAGTTGGAATTAACCTAAGAAACCAGTATATTTTTTTAACCTGTTGGACACTATGGAATTTGCAACTGGTCTTATTTCTTTTGTTTGACTGCTAGAAAGCATAATATCAAATTTTCAAGCAAGCTTTGGCAAAATTCTTAGAGCAGATATTTTGAGTACAATTTTACCTCTGACTTTGTCTTCCTCTTCCTATCCTCATTTATATTCCTCCTTTATTCACCACCAAGTTCAGAATATGTACCTTTGTCAGCTCCTGCTAATTCCATTTAGATGCAATTAGCTAGTTAATTAATTACTAGATGCACTGAGCAAAATGCTTTTTTCCCCTCCTCAGTCCAACGCTCACTTTCATTCACTCCTCACATTTAGTCACGTCTTCTTGTAATGTGTCGGCAGGTTGCCCACCTCTGAAGTACATCTGTCAGGACAAATGTGACTGGAATCACCAGTCACACGATATCTGGAACTAGAAGTCCTAGGGCTCTTTCCCAACATGTTCACCAACTCAGCTATGAAGCAAGTATTCTTGTTCCCTACCTGAAATTGCTGTTAACTTCTGAAAGATAGTTTTTGTAACAAATTGCTGCTTCTTATTTCTCAAATAAATCTCTGTTAACTAACTAGTTTTCTACATTGGAATATCTATTTTAGATTGTAAATTTCTAAGAATGATAACCTACCTGAAAGCACACAGAATGTCAAGTATAAATAGTTGCTTAGTAAGTTTTATTAAAATGTCAATAGAAAGTGACTCTTAATGGAAAAAAGGAATGAAGTAAAATAAATTAGGTAAAAGACTATTAGACCCCTCCCCGAGCACGATGACGACCCCTCCTCTTGAGAGGCAATATGTAGAACCAGGCTTGGCAAAGGGACATTACCATGCAAAAGACCATCAGCCCATCTATCTACCTATCTACTTATGTTTATCTATAGTTTTGATGATTGGCGTGAAATTCTTGAGTCAACTGAAGGTCAATGCGCGAAATACTACTAGGCTTATTGATCTGAGCTGTAAAATGACAACACAAGGTCTGTATTCTGTCCTCAGATCAATGCCACATGTGTGTGTGTTCCTGAAGCACATGGTATACGCTGTGTCTGTCTGGCAGAAACATTTGTGCTTAAAATACAGCCTGACAGTTCCCTGCCATCTTGCAAAACAGTGTGGCTTATTTAGAACAAATCTGTTATGACTGACCACAGAAAGTTGCATGTGTGTTTCTGAGCCTCTCCCTATGAATAGGCAAAAGGACCATCTGGGCACGTGGCATTTACACATCTTTGAGCAAAGTTA
This sequence comes from Bos mutus, assembly GCF_027580195.1. Lineage (NCBI taxonomy): Eukaryota > Metazoa > Chordata > Mammalia > Artiodactyla > Bovidae > Bos > Bos mutus. Next base: position 96,415,377 of record NC_091618.1, on the reverse strand, counting down.
GCATTCTGCCTCCCAGTAAAATCCATCTCTCAGGGACTCTGTGGGTTTGTAATGCTTCCTGTAGAATAGAGGAGGAAAACAAATGCACTTCAGTAAAACAGAAGTATCTTTTTTTTTCATCTGTCATAGCCACAGTTTGATAGTATCTGTATTTCATTTTCACTTCGGAATATCACAAGAGAGAGAAATGGCAGGAAGCAAGTTGCTTCCACATGGTTGTGAAAGGGAGTTGTTATATTTGGTTGCTCTCTGTGGCACATCTCTGTGAAATTAAAAAAAAAAAAATCTACCATCCTTGTGGTGGGGGAAAAAAAGGAGTGTCCTTATCTTTTTCTAAGAAAAATTACTGTTAAAATAATACAGTGATCATATTGACATTCCCTCTTTGTCTATCTTTATTAAAAATCAATTTGACATAATTCAGGCAAATATTTATACATATATACTTATCTTAAAACGTGTATTCTATTGGGCAATGTAGAACATTCAGAGAAAACATGAATTAAAACAGACTTATTTTGTCATTGAAAATTACTAAACTCCAAAAGCTTTCTGATATTAAGGAAATCAAGGCATTTTGGTTAATCATAGAGTAAGATGACTTTTTTTTTTTTTTTTAAGAAAATTCACCAGAATTTAAATAGCCAAACAAATTACTGACCATTGCTAAAAATGATCATTTTTTTACTCAGAACATTTTTTATCTTTTTTTAAAGTGACTTTCAAAACATATGGTTTATTCTTTTCACTATCCTTGACAAAAAAAAAAAAACAAACATGTCTTTCATCCTGGAATAATGAATTAATTCAGAAAAGAGTAAAACTGAGGCAAGTATTGCTAATGAGAAGAGTGGTCAGTTGGGAACTAACCTTTTCAGTTGAAGGACATATGTCACTATAAGACAATGAGGCTGATCTCAAATGACCTTTCAACTCTAAAATTCTACATGACATTCCCTGAAATTATCTCCTGCAACTTATAAATTCAGAGAGCAATTCCAAAGGAAGAATGCCAAAATGTTTTACAGCAATGGCAACATTGTTAAATTTCATGAAGAGCATCTGGAGGGCGCCATTTTGAAAGACAATCACATTTTGTCACACGTGAGTGTCGAAAAAGATTGTCAGTCCTATTGCTTTCTAGTTACATATTTTACTTAAGCTTCAGTTGTTTTCCTTCCATCTACTGAAATATTAAAAGAGCTAAATTGTTGCCAAATCTTGTCTTTTAATTCAAACAATTTTCCTGTACTTTCACTTCTTCTCTTCCTTTCTGTAGTCCCTGTCATGATCTAGATCAAAGGTCAGCAATTTGGAGGTGGGGGGGACAGATATTAAATATATTAGGCTTTGTAGGCCAAGAGGCAAATCAAAAGTATAATGCAAGTATTTATACAGCAAGAGAGAAAACCCCTGTTCCATTTGCCTGGGGTGGGTATTTCAGGTAATGAGGACACTTTGTGGCCAGATGCAGTCTAAAGAAGACTTTCATAGGTTGATGATGGACTAAACTAAGGGGAAGGACCTAGCAGGCAGTGGGGCTGGTGGCTTCCATGGTCACCATCACCATCAGTCTAGTGAAATCCGGATCCTGTGCACCACTTCAACTTGGACAGATGCTCAGAGGTGAAGTCATTCACCAGACTGAGGTTTGACCACTTGGTGCACACCAGTTGCCAAAGCAGAGTCCCCCAAATGGAGGTGGCAATGGGCACAGACCCTGGGCAGTGAGAAGGTGTGACTGTAGCTGCTGGGTATGAAACAAGCATGAGGAAGAATCCTCCATGCTTCCTAACTGGCCCTGTGTCTTCACGGCTCTTAGTGCTAGTTTGCTGGGGTAATGCCCACAATCAGTACAAAAACAGGCAAGCAGGCCAGTTTTGGCTCAGCCATGGTTAGTCAACTGTAGTTAAGATTATCATTAGTCTGCAATCCTTGTTTTATTTAAATCCCAAGAAAGAGCCATCTCTTTGAGAAATTATCTTTCCTGAGGAAAACAGTAATAGGCATAAAAAAGATGCTACACTCATCCTCAGGAACGATTTCTTCCAATAAATTATTTTTAAGTCTATCCCAAATTCATCACTTAGCAGTTTCTCCTGTTCTTCCTCACTTTAGCAGAAAAATGTAATGTCCCAATTCCCTTCATGAATAATGGAACTTAGGTATTAATAAATTCTTAAGTGGTTCTGCATTCTTTTCCTAGGGGCTGCTGCACTATGGTTTAGAACAGGGGTCAGGAAACTATATAGCCTGTGGGACAAAACCAGTCACCCCTCTCCACATTTTTGTATGGCCCACAGCTAAGAAAGATTTTTACATTTTTAAATGGTTGGAAAAAAATCAAAAGAAAAATACTATTTTGTGACACATAAAAATTTATGAAATTCAAATTTTAGTGTCCATAAATAAAGTTTTATTGGAACACAGCCATGCTTATTCATTTACATATTATCTATGACTGCTTTGCACTAAACGGCAGTTGAGTAGTTGCGACAGAGACCATATGGCCTGCAAAGCCTAAAATATTTACTATCTGGCCCTTTACAGAAAAAAAGAATGCCAACTGCTGGTTTAGAGTAAAACTCTAAAATGAGACTGTCTGTGTTCAAATCCCTCCTCACCATTTTTAGTACTGTGTTCTCTCGGACAATTTACTTCACCTCTTTTTATATCAGTTCCTTCATTATGAGATAGGGATATGGTAGCACCTACTTCATATATTGGCGTGAACAATAAATGTACTGATCTGTGTAAATCGCTGGCACATAGTAAGCATTCAATAAATGTTAGTTATTTTTATTGTGTTTTTCTGAAATTGGATTTACTTGTAGAAATATGCATAATAATGAAACAAATATGATCTTTCCATCTATAAAAAGCAACCAGATGGCAAAAGTATTTGAATTTTCACATGGGTGTGTTGGTATTATAAACATTAATAAGAAACATTTAGTTGGAACTATAGATTCTGTACAGGGATGTGGAAGACACCATGACTTCTTCCAGAAGCTATTAGTCTACTGAGAGAACAAAGTTCAAACACATGAAACAGAAGTACCCTAAAAAGATTACTTTCTCTAACAAAGATTTTTAAAACATACATTTTTTTTTCTACTGCTTTAATAGCAACAGAATATTTAATTATCTTTACTATATTGGATATCAGAGAAGGCAATGGCACCCCATTCCAGTACTCATGCCTGAAAATCCCAGGGATGGAGGAGCCTGGGAGGCTGCAGTCCATGGGGTCGCTAAGAGTCGGACACGACTGAGCGACTTCACTTTCACTTTTCACTTTCATGCATTGGAGAAGGCAATGGCAACCCACTCCAGTGTTCTTGCCTGGAGAATCCCAGGGACGGCGGAGCCTGGTGGGCTGCCGTCTATGGGGTCACACAGAGTCAGATACGACTGAAGTGACTTGGCATAGCATAGCATAGCATATTGGATATATTATTGACAGTAAAAATAAAATCAACAGACAGAAATCAGTTCCATTTCTATACACAAACATTAAACTTGGAGAAAGCGGTGGCACCCCATTCCAGTACTCTTGCCTGGAAAATCCCATGGACGGAGAAGCCTGGTAGCCTGCAGTCCATGGGGTTGTGAAGAGTTGGATACGAATGAGCGACTTCACTTTCATTTTTCACTTTCATGCATTGGAGAAGGAAATGGCAACCCACTCCAGTGTTCTTGCCTGGAGAATCCTAGGGATGGGGGAGCCTGGTAAGCTGCCATCTATGGGGTCGCACAGAGACAGACACCACTGAAGCGACTTAGCAGCAGCAGCAGCAGCAACATTAAACTATCTGAAGAAGAAATTAAGAAAGCAATCCCACTTACAATTGCATCAGAACAATAAAATAGTTAGAAATAAATTTAACCAAGGAGGTATGAGACAGGTACAGTGAAAATTATAGACACTAATGAAAGAGATTGAAAAAGACACAAATAAATGGAAAGATATACTGTGTTTTTAAATTGGAAGAAATAATTATGAAATGTCCATACTACCCAAAACAATCTACAGATTCATTGCAATTGCTATCAAACTTCTAATGTTATTTTTTTACAGAAATAAATAGAAGAAACTATCCTAAAATTTGTATAGAACCAAAAAATATCCTGACTACCCAAATAAATCCTGAGAAAGAACAAAAGTGGAGGCATCACACTTTCTGATTTCAAAGTATATTATAAGACTATAGTAATCAAAACAATATAGTATGGTATAAAAACAGGCACATAGGCCAATGGAACAGACTAAAAGCCCAAACATAATCCCACTCATAAGCAGTCAACGGATTTTTGACAAAGGAGCCAAGAACACAAAGTGGAGAAAAGACAATCTCTTCAATAAATTCTGCTGGGAAAACTGGATAGTCACATGCCAAAAAATGAAACTGGACCCCTATCTTAAACTATTCACAAAAATTAACTCAAGATCCGTTAAAGTCTTAACATGTAAGACCTAAAATTGTAAGACTTGTGGAAGAAAACATAGTAAAAAATATTCTTAACCCTGATCTTGGTGATAATTTCTTCAAGGAATTATTAAGAAATTATTAATAAGACAAAAACAGAGGAACAAAACCTAAAATACATGAATGGGATTATATCAAACTAAAGGGCCTCTGCACAGCTAAGGAACAGCAAAAACTGAAAAGGCAACCTACAGATTGGGATAAAATACTGGCAAACTATACGTATGAAAAGCAGTTGATATCCAAAATATATAAGAACTCATGCAACTCAATCACAAAAGAGTAAATCAACCAATTTAAAAATGGGCAAAGGATTTGAACAGACATTTTTCAAAAGAAAACATACAAATGACCAATAGGTATATGAAAAATTGCTCAATATCACTAATCATCAAGGAAATGCAAAACAAAACCACGCCATCACCTCACATCTATCAAAATGACTATCAAAAAGACAAGAGATAACAAGTGTTGGTGAAAATGTGGAGAAACAGGAATCCCTGTACACTGTTGGTGGGAATGTACATTGGTGGAGCCACTACTGAAAACAGTGTGGTGGTTCCTCAAAAAATTAAAGATTTAACTATCACATGATCCAGCAATCTTACTCCTGGGTATATATCCAAAGAAACTGAAAGCAGTATATTGAAGAGATATCTGCACACCTATGTTTATTGCAGCATTCTTCACAATAGCCAAGATATGGAAACAACCTAAATGTCCCTTAACAGATGAACAGATAAGTAAAAAATTATGTATACCACAGGAGAACATTATCCAGCCATATAAAAGAAGGAAATCCTACCATTTACAACAATATGGAAGAACCTGAAGAGTATTAAGCTAAGGTGAAATAAGTCAGACAAACAGTATATGGTACAATTTATATGTGGAATCTTAAAAAAAAAAAAAAAAAGCAACTTTAATAGAAACAGAAAAAGAAAGGTGGACCCCAGGGACTGGGGAGATAAGGAAATGAAGTTGATATAAGTCAAAGGATACAAATTTTCTGTTATAGGAATAGTAAGTTCTGGAGATCTAATATACAGTGTGGTGATTATAGTTAATGATTCGGTATTGCATACTTAAAAGTTACTGAGAGTAGATCTCAAGCATTCTCACCACACACAAACAGAAAAGAGTTGATTATGTGAGGTGATGTATATATTAATGATCTTAATTCTGGTAATCATTCCACAATGTATGTGTATATCAAATCATCACAGTGTAAACTTTAAATACATACAGTTATATTTGTCAATTATTCCTTAATGAAGTTAGAAAAAAATTAGTTTTTCTACCAAAAATTAAAAATGTTTACTTTTTCCTGGTATTTTATAGCAACTCAGAATTCTGAATTATTTCAAGATTATTTATTGAGACTAATAACAGTGCTGAGCCACAAATCATCTGCTATTCTTTCCCTTATCAACATGTTTGCCACCTATAACCTAACGTTTATTAGTCCCACCTTTGGGGTAGAATAATGGCTGAATGAGGAATTGTAAATTAGCTTTTTCTTCTTCTCACTAACATCAGGGATCATAAATAGACTTGAAATTTCCCAAAGCATTCTAAATGGACAATACTGTTAGTACATAAATTACAACTCTTAATCAAAAAGCTCTATTTTGAACTTAATATTGATAATCAGAGACTTTTTCAATAAGGGAAACATGACCATTCATTAATTCAACAACTATTTATTGCATACCACAGAGTATCCAGAAAGTGAGTTAGTCGTGTCCAGCTTTTTGTGACCCCATGGACCATAGCCCACCAGGCTCCTCTGCATGGAACTCTTGAGGCAAGAATACTGGAGCGGGTAGCGATTCCCTTCTCCAGGGATCTTCCCAACCCAGAGTTGTGAACAAATCAGATAGCCAGTACTCCATGGAACCTAGCACTCTTGTGATTCAGGAATGGTATGAAATGATCCTGACTTACTACTCTCAAAGTTCCTTCCGGTTTATCCTGTCAAGAATTGCACATTAGTATTCCCTGAACCCTATTTTTGTCAGTACATTTTCTTGTTCAAAAAGCTAAGGAAAAATAAAAACTGAAAAGGTGACCTAAAGAATGGGATAAAATGTTTGTAAACTACATCTGATCAGCTCCACTGCAAACTCCTTAGCATGGCATTTAGGGCTTTTTATGATCTAATCCAAGGCTATCTGTTTTGAACTTTCTCTTATTACTGTACTTCCACCCTTTCACTTGTAACTCTATTTCAGACAAATTTATCTACTTTGCTTCCTATGATTATATCTTTTGGTCCTCCATCTCTAAATCCTAAAAAAAGACTACCTTAATCAGAAATGGAAATTGGCTAGTGTTGATGGAAAACTTTTAAATGTAAAACTATGAACAAAGCACAAATGGGGTTTTATTCTTTCTCTTAGATAGCTTTTTGTCTTCTCTCTAGCATAACAAGACTGAATATTAATCAATGCCTCCTGGAACCGTTTCTGCCACACATAAACTGCCTTTTATTTTTTAAACATTTTGTTTCTTTCTTTGCTCAATTTAATACTCAAGGTTGTGGTGGATCATTCAACATTAAATTTCAAACTTTCATTGTATTGCAGTGACTAAAATTGTATTTAAAGCCTTCAATATTCAAATTTTGCCAGACTAGAAGCTATATGAGGACAAGGGCTGTGACTATTTGATCTTGTCAAGTGCTGTTATCTCTAGCAGAAAAGAATCCATAAATATTTTTATTAAATCAATAGATTCCATTTTCTCTCTAAAACACTCCTCCCTCAATTTTTATTTAATGAAACATTATTTAATACCTAATTTGAATCAGGCAGGTACTGTATCAATCTATAATAATGCAAAGATAAAAAACAAATATTTAAAAAGTTAACAGTATATTTTAATAAGGTGAATGGAATATAAACATTTCTTTTCCCATGTTTCAATAAAAGTTTATTTAAATCTTCATAATAATTCTAAGCACAGCCTTCAGTGCTATGTCCAGTTTCAAAAAATGTTTGCATTTTTCCACCCACAACACTCTAAATACTCAATGATCAGGACCAGTATCTTCTCTTTGAATTTCTTTAGAATTTTTTAGGCAATATTTTACACATGCTAAGTCCCTAAGACACTAAGAGTGTCCGACTCTGCAATGCTATGGACTGTAGCCTGCCAGGCTTCTCTGTCAATTATATTCTCTAGGCAAGAATACTAGAATGGGCTGCCATGCCCTCCTCCAGAAGATCCTCCCAACCCAGGGATCAAACCCACTTCTCCTGTGGCTCCTGCATTGCAGGTGGATTCTTTACCGCTGAGCCACTGAGGAAGCATATATGTTCAGTTCAGTTCAGTTCAGTCGCTCAGTCGTGTCCAACTCTTTGCGACTCCATGAATCGCAGCACGCCGGGCCTCCCTGTCCATCACCAACTTCCAGAATTTACCCAAACTCATGTCCATCAAGTCGGTGATGCCATCCAGCCATCTCATCCTCTGTCATCCCCTTCTCCTCCTGCCCCCAATCCCTCCCAGCATCAGGGTCTTTTCCAATGAGTCGACTCTTCCCATCAGGTGGCCAAAATATTGGAGTTTCAGCTTCAGCATCAGTCCTTCCAACGAACATCCAGGACTGATATCCTTTAGGATGGACTGGTTGAATCTCCTTGCAGTTCAAGGGACTCTCAAGAGTCTTCTCCAACACCACAGTTCAAAAGCATCAATTCTTCAGGGCTCAGCTGTCTTCACAGTCCAACTCTCACATCCATACATGACCACTGGAAAAACCATAGACTTGACTAGACGGACCTTTGTTGGCAAAGTAATATCTCTGCCTTTTAATATGCTGTCTAGGTTGGGCATATATGTCAGATCAGATCAGATCAGTCACTACGTCGTGTCCGACTCTTTACAACCCCATGAATCGCAGCACGCCAGGCCTCCCTGTCCAACACCAACTCCCAGAGTTCACTCAGACTCACGTCCATCAAGTCAGTGATGCCATCCAGCCATCTCATCCTCTGTCATCCCCTTCTCCTCCTGCCCCCAATCCCTCCCAGCATCAGAGTCTTTTCCAATGAGTCAACTTTTCTCATGAGGTGGCCAAAGTACTGGAGTTTCAGCTTTAGCATCATTCCTTCCAAAGAAATCCCAGGGCTGATCTCCTTCAGAATGGACTGGTTGGATCTCCCTGCAGTCCAAGGGACTCTCAAGAGTCTTCTCCAACACCACAGTTCAAAAGCATCAATTCTTGGCGCTCAGCCTTCTTCACAGTCCAACTCTCACATCCATACATGACCACAGGAAAAACCATAGCCTTGACTAGATGGACCTTTGTTGGCAAAGTAATGTCTCTGCTTTTGAATATGCTATCTAGGTTGGTCGTAACTTTCCTTCCAAGGAGTAAGCGTCTTTTAATTTCATGGCTGCAGTCACCATCTGCAGTGATTTTGGAGCCCAGAAAAATAAAGTCTGACACTGTTTCCACTGTTTCCCCATCTATTTCCCATGAAGTGGTGGGACCTGATGCCATGATCTTTGTTTTCTGAATGTTGAGCTTTAAGCCAACTTTTTCACTCTCCACTTTCACTTTCATCAAGATATGTAGTTGATGCTAAAAAAAAATTTTGTTGAACTGAACAATTTTGGCGATAAAAATAACTAACATATGCAAAGCCCTTATATCATAAACGTATAATGCCACATAGTAAACTTCACACTTAATAGTCACATATACAACTTCAGCTTATATTTGTGATTTGTTTTCCATTTTCTGCTATTTTACTTACAGAGTAAGAACTTTGCCTTAGAAACCTAGGATCCTGCATCCAGGTCATTCTTTTCAGTAGATTTGCCAACTGCCCACAGCCCACAACATATATTCTGCATTACTGCATCCCCAAGCTGAACTTTATTGGAAGCTAATCCCAGAGAGGAGTGTTCTTGTCTCACTCTTCACCATTTTCGTTATAGCTTATCTTTTTCCTAATTCATTCACTAGGTAATGATTTATAGAACAGACCTTAACTCAGTCATATTGATCTGCCTCTTGTGGTTATTATGATGGAGTCAAATTTTACTGCATTTTCAAGATTAAGATTCTATGTAGCCCTATCAAGTTTCCAAGTAATACTTTCAATGGCTTTTGATTCAGTGTAATTTCCTTTTTATACAGCAGTGGTCTTACATGTTTAAAAGAGAAACAGAATACCTAGGGAGTGACATTTTAAGTAAATGAAGGCCCTTATTAGAAATAAAAACAACTGTGTCAGTCCAAGTTGATACATGGGTTGTACTTCTGGATGGGATTATAATTCATTTTTTAAAAAGAATGATTTTATATTAGCATGTCCTGGCATTTACAAGGAGGTGAGGTGATAGTTATGCATTTGCATATAAACAAAAAATTAACACAAAGCTAAGCTTGTTTCACTGTTACTTTATTTAATGTACTACATTAAACTTTTAATTTGGGAAAAAAATACCTCTGCAAATCATCAGTCTCTGAATCAGGTCCCCAAGCTACTAGCCATCTCAACAAAGGCTCTTCTAATACATCAGTAATGTGTGGGCATTATTAGAGGGAATCTTCCTCATTTTTCAATAGCTTCACTTTAAAATATATTTATATGCCTACTCTTTAGTCTCAAAGACTGGTCTCTCCTCCTTTCAAAGGTCATCCCCTCCACTTGTTCTCTTAATAGTTTTCTCTTTTGTTCAATCTCTCCTCTGTCAATTTCCTCATCTCTACCTGTCTTCAAGCTCTCCCTGTCCAAAGGATACCCCCTATTTTTGCTTATTAATTTATGTATACATCGAATTATCCAACAAATTCACTTTGATCCTGTATTGTTTCTCATGGACAAGTCATGCTTCTGAACTTCTTTTCATGGCTAGATGAAACTGCCTTTGTTTTTAAATTACCCTCTTATTCCTACGGATAATCCCCTAGTTCTATTGTACTCCTGAAATTGCATTCTTGAAGATTTCAGTCTTGGTGCTCTCTTTCTGATCAAATTCAAGTAAGCTTTCAGGTTTTGTAACCCTCCGTCTTTCTGAAATTCCTGGGAGATTTGATTATAACCAATGTTTTCTGCTTCTGTAATATTACCCCACCTCTCTATAATCATTGGCATCTCTTTCTATTCAAACATTCACTAGAAATAAAGTATCTTAACTATTTGCTGCGTGTTTTCTTATTTTTCTTGCGCATGGTTTTCCACTGTCTTCCCACATCTTTCATTATTAGGTGCATCCTGTTAATGTAAAAAGCAGGTTATTAAGAAAGAAACTGATAACTGTGATTCTCATTTTTTTTAACTTCTAATCCTTTAAGTAAGTGCTTTGTTGTGTTTCTAAATATCTTTTTTGACCTCAAGAGAAACGGGGAATAGTAGCTTTGGTGTTTCCTGCTCACAAAGAAGATATTTTTTGAGAGAAAAGGAGATGGAGCAGGACTGACCAGAAGGAAGCTGAAGCACCTCAAAGCAAGCCTTGTAGGTGGCTAGACTCAGTCCCTGATTCCAGATGGCACCCCCTCGTAGGCCCATGATGAGCAGATAGGATGAAGGCTGAGAGGGCATCTCTGAGTGCATTTGTGTTGTGGGTATCAGGGCTCAAGAACAGCATCATATAATGCGTGCTTGTGAGTGTGCTAGGTCACTTTGGTCGTGTCCAACTCTTGCAATCCTATGGACCTGTAGCCCGCCAGGCTACACTGTCCATGGGATTCTCCAGTAAGAATACTGGAGTGGATTGCCATGCCCACCTCCAGGGGGTGTTCCCAACGCAGGGATTGAACCTGCATCTCTTACATCTTCTGCATTGTCAGGCGGTTCTTTACCACTAGTGCCACCTGTGAAGCCTGCATCACATAGCAGAAAAAGAAAAGAAGCAGTACTGACCCTCTCAAATTAAGAGCCTAGTTTCTCCCCAGTTTTTCAGGGGAAATATGCTCATGATTCTTTTACAATGACATTAAAGGGGGGCTTGGGAAGCCTCAGTAGTAACTGAGGTTGAGTTTTCTGCCCACCAGACAGATAAGAAATCAGAGAGGATTAAATTTCATTTAGAGATATAGTTATGTTGACTCTCAGGGCAACATTAATTCTCTGAATTTATATTACCTGCTTTGACCTCTCTCCTGAATTTCAGTTCTGATTGCAGAATCTACATTTTCTCTCGCATGCTACATTATGACCTCTAAATCAATTTATCTTACAGTGGGGTTAGATTTTAGGTTATAAATAACACTGCAAAGAACATGCCTAGGACCATGTCTTTCTTCTAGATTATTTCCATAAGATAAATTCCCAGAAGTGGGCTCACTAGGTCAGGGTCAGAGTCAGATGGAAGGCAAGAGTTCAATAAGAGACTTGCTGCGGTAAGACGAATTGTTTATTGTACATGGAAAACTAAAATGAATAAAAAAGAAGCCCTGGGGAGAGAAATCTATGTTGCTCTCTTTTCTGTTTTTGCCCTTATACGCTCTCACAGGCCAGTGTCTTAGTTCTCACCTTTATCTCTCTACCTCGGTGCTTCCTCACCTGTTGGCATTCTTTTGCGGTGAGGGGCGGGGGAGGGATCTTTCCTGTGCCTGGGAGGATATTTAACAGCATCCCCAGACTCTACCTACCAGATACCAGTAGCAAACAAACTCCTTCCAAGCTGTAACAATCTAAGATGTTTCCAGATAGTGTCAAATGTCCCCTAGGGGTGAACCACTAAACTACATTTCTTTAAGTCAACCATTTTAACACGAAAGATACTTTGGCACAGCTATTTATTTAGGTTTTTTTTTTTCTTTGATGTATGGAACTTCAATGCATCCTGAAAAACACAGTTATAAAACTTGTTTTTAATAAATGAAAAAAACTGAAGTACTGTTGATATCAGATCACTATATCTTGAAAACTTATTAGAACCCTTGTTGTTTAGTCGCTAAGTCGTATCCAACTCTTTGCGACACCATGGACGGTAGCCTGCCAGGCTCCTCTGTCCATGGGATTTCCCAGGCAAGAAGACTGGAGTGGGTTGCCATTTCCTTCTCCAAAGGTGTACTTTAAAGGACCTGAAATGTTCCTTTAACATGATAGTTCACAAGAGTGACCCATGGAGTACTGTGAGAAAAGGTACAGTCAAGGATCTCTTAGGGGAGCATAGATAGATGCTAGAAAATTTCTCCACCACTCTGGGTAGCTGATATATTAGGAAGCAGTACATTGACTTTAGGACTTTGCTGATGGCTCAGACAGTAAACAATCCACCTGCAATGTGGGAGGCCTGGGTTCGATCCCTGGGTTGGGAAGATCCCCTGGAGAAGGAAATGGCAACCCACTCCAGTATTCTTTCCTGGAGAATCCAATGGACAGAGGAGCCTGGCAGGCTACAGTCCATAGCGTCGCTAAGAGTAAGACACGACCGAGTACTATTGACTTTACAGATTCAAGTGTTAGTCGCTCAGTCATGCCTGACTCTTTGCAGCCCCATGGATTGCAGCCCACAGGGTTCGTCTGCCTATGGGATTTTCCAGGCAAGGATACTGGAGTGGGTTGTCATTTCCTTCTCCAGGGGATCTTCCCGATCCAGGGATTGAAGCTGGGTTTCCTGCACTGCCGGCAGATTCTTGACCGATTGAGCTACGAGAAAAGCACTACATATTCAAATACCATACAAACTTAAAGAGTTCAGAGTATTAAGATTCTCTAAACCTGGAATAAAATATAGAACAGGAATTATGTGTAACCATATATGTAAATTCTGACTCCATGATGGCCAGTTTCTCTGCTTCATTTTTGCTAAGAATAAAACTCTTAAGTTATCTGGGTAAAATGGAAAAAAGCTCCAGCGGATTGGGCATTAGGGATCTAGAACTCTCTTCCGGTACTGACAGATTTTTCTCAACACTGCAATGCTTGAGCACTGGTTTCACTACCTCTGTTTTCTCCCTTCAATGGGCTGAGCGAAAAATCATCATCATTATCACTAAAGGAAGGGAAGCACTGAGAAAGAAGCCAACCCACAAATATAACAGCTTAAATGCTAACCAGCTTTGTGGTTGTTTGTGATGAATAACTATTTTCAGATTGCATTTCAGCCATTTATATTAAAATGCTATATCAGTGCAAAATAACAGAGTTGCTGTAGGCTGCCACCCAGCTGCTCATTTCCCTGTCAGAAGCTGTTTCTTTTCAGATATAATCTGGTAAGAGGCAACTTGCCACCTTATACTGGTAGATGTCAAAAGGAAAGACATTTCACACACACACACCCACAAAGCATTATTGCTGGGAAAAACAGTTCAAGTTGATAAAAAGGCAGGTGTAAAGTTATTGTATTAAACTTCAAAAGATTAAAAAAATTTAAGGTTTTTAAAATTAATTTTAAAGTTTTGAAAATGAATTTTATTGAATTTTAGCAATAAAATTAATTTAATTCCAAGGAAGTGTAATACTATCAATAAACTTTGAATAAGAGGTTCTCTTGTACAAGGATCTGATTTGGCTCTTTTTTTAATCTCTAATATCTATAATACAACCATGAATAGGATACATGTTTAATGTACATTTACTAGGTCAAATGCCATCTAGTCAAACAGATGATTGACAAGATTTTTTTTCATTCTTGTAGCTTTCTCTACCTGCTGGGCAGTTTGGTTACCCCTTTCCCCTCCTAGTTTCCCAGGTGGCACAGTGGTAAAGAATCTACCTGCCAATGCAGGAGACATGGGAAACTTGGGTTCAATCCCTGGACCAGAAATATCCCTTGGAGGAGGAAATGGCAACCCACTCCAGTATTGTTGCCCCGAAAATTCCATGGACAGAGAGGGGCCTGGCAGGCTACAGTCCATGGGATGCCAAAGAATCAGACATGACTGAGCATACACACACACACACACACACACACACACACACACCCCTCTTAACTTCAATGCAAACTCATAACTTATCCCAAGATAATTCCTTCTTCAGATACCTGTATTTAATGGAAACTTAGTTTACTCAATTAACCAAGAATAAAACCTCAGTTGAATTTTATTTTTCCCAATCACTTTGTCTTATTTCTCCTCTAAAATTACTCTCAGGTCTAACTACCATGTTTCCATCCTAATTGTAGTGTGTACAATGGATGTTCATGGACCTGGACCCTAGTTATGAGTAGTGGGACTCTGAGCAAGTCTCTTGGTTTCAATAGTTAGTTTCTTTTTCAGACTGTAAAGGGGTTACTCCTGATCCATGTTTTACAAACAGCAAGTCACAACTTACTAGAAAATCTTAAAATAAATACAATGTATTTCCATCAGCCTCTCTAAAATTTAAAAAGAGCAGAGCAAAAAAATGTCAAATGTCATCATAAATACTAAGGATAAACACTGTTCTATTAAACATTTTTGTTTGTTTTGTAATTATGTGTGTATGTAAAACATTTCCTATCTATGGCTCACAGTAAAAACAAACAAACAAACAAAAAAACTTGAAAGCCAATGCGCTAGATGGTTTGAAGATCCTTCCATTGATAAATTATAAGATTTTATTCTGGGCCTTTACCATTTCATGCTGACAAAGGTCCATCTAGTCAAAGCTATGGTTTTTCCAGTAGTCATGTATGGATGTGAGGGCTGGACTACAAAGAAAGCTGAGCACCAAAGAATTGATGCTTTTGAAGATGTTGGAGAAGACTCTTGAGAGTCCATTGGACTGAGGAGATCCAACCAGTCCATCCTAAAGGAAATCAGTCCTGAATATTCATTGGAAGGACTGATGCTGAAGCTGAAACTCCAATACTTTGTCCACCCGATACAAAGAACTGACTCACTGGAAAAGACCCTGATGCTGGGAAAGATTTAAGGCAGGAGGAGAAGGGGACGACAGAGGATGAGATGGTTGTATGGCATCACCGACTTGATGGACATGAATTTGAACAAACTCCGGGAGTTGGTGATGGACAAGTAAGCCTGACATGCTGCAGTCCATGGGTTTGCAAAGAGTTGGACATGACTGAGCAACTTAACTGAACTGAACCACTTCATGAACAGATTATTTCAATAGCCTTCTAACTATTGCCTTGCCTAGAGTCTCTTCCCCTTCCAATCCATCATGTACACTACTGCTAGACTGCTCCTATATAGCTCTTTCCAAGTGTAATTCCTTGGATCAGAATCCTTAGATCATTTCCTTTTGGAAGAAATTTCCGTACTTAGGATCAAAAGTTCTTCCCCATCCACTTCCTCCCTATCCTTATAATCTAATCCTACACTGTTCTATATGATCTCTGGGTTTCATCAAATCTATCTATTTATCATCTCCTGAATATCCTTTCCAAATTGCCACCCATAAGACTGGCCCCACCCATCTTCCCAGCACTTTTCCCCCTTACAGGTATCCTAAGCTTATTTTTCCAGATAAGCTCATTTTGCAAGTTGAAGAAAAGACCTGGTAACATTTTGATCAGGATTATTTTGATAAGGACAAAATTAATTTGGACAGAAAGCTGTGCCATATTGAATCTTTCTAACCTACAAACAATACATGTCTCTCCAGGTTTTCAAGCCTTCTTTTATGTCTCCTTGGTAGTTTTTTAAATTTTTCTTCAAATATATTCCCGGAAATCACATTGTATCTGGTAAGCACTTAATAAGTATTTGTTAAGGACAAATTTATTAACTTTAAATGATGAATTCATACCTATTTTGGTTGATATGCTGTTCATTTTAATTCATTCAACCTAATACTAAGATTTAAAGTTAAAAAAAAAACACTTTAAAATGAAAATGATTGGTTAAAACCACTGATAAATATATTTAGAAAAGGAAAGTGCCTTGGATGTAAATTCAGTTTACATCCCAGTTCTCAAACTGGGATTCACTTTTACTACTCTCAGCTAGTGCTTAAAAAAATAGTCAGAAAAATTTGCTAAAAACAGGCAGTAAAAAATCCACAAAAACCTAGACCTTCCTGGTACTACCACTGACTTGCTCTTCTTCAGAAGGTTGATTATTTGTCATTCTGTATTCCTTTTCTTTCTATACATTTTAGATAGTCATAAGATCTGTCTCCTTTTCAATGTCCCTGAGTACTCACTGTTAAACTGAAACTAATAAATGTCTTTGATATTAAGAGTAGGTTTTATACTCTTAGAGACAGATTAGATGACTATGGGGAAGACCACAGTGATGATTTGCAGAGAAGATCTTGGAATGGATCCGCAATAAGTAGCATAACTCTTCCCCACCTGGGTCAGGAGAAGTTTGAAAATGAAGCAAAGAGTAAATATGGGAGCTAAGATATTACACTTGTTATGGATAGAGGCTAGTTGAATGACTTTTTTGGAGCTGTGATTAAATTTGAATGATACTAAGAGCATTTTTATTTTTCCAGCTTTCCCTAGAACTATGATTCACCTTCTTTTATTATTAAAAAAAAAAAAAATAGAAGAAAAGACTATGGCATTATCACAGGGGTCCACATACAAGCAAGATCATCTCAGAGGACTTTTCAACTTTTGAATCTTGTGGTTGTAAAATCCATTATCATCCGATTGCATAAAAATAACACATAAATGTTATAGACCATAAAGCTTGAAGTGTGGTTGTAAATTATATAAGCATATCTGTACTATACATATTCATGTTGGGATGCATTCAAATGATGAAAAATATTCTTTGCTCCATTGCTGCACTGAGTTTCTTTTCTAAAATATGTTCTGGAGTCATCGGCAGTGTCTCCTCTTTTGCAAATGACTAATGTGAGAAGGTAACTTTGGAAATTGCATTGCAATGTAATCATCCATATTGTGTATTGTAGATAAAATTGATTAGAATAATATTGAAAATCCCCCAAGGGACTCTACAATTATAAGTCAAGTCCCAACTGGAAAAGGTTTTTTGAAAAGTTGGCAGATGTCTTAATGAAAATGAAGCATTGCAGTAATATATTAGGGCAATTTGTTCATTATTGACAAGCAAATCACTAAACTATATAAATTACTGGATTAGACAGGCAGAATTACTTTTCTTTCAGTGAATGGTTAATCAAATATTACTTTTAAATGCTCATTTGTTTAAGTTTTTGATATGCATATTTGTAGACAAATGATTGCCCTTTACTTAGAGCTCCAAGTTGGCTTTAGATGCTGAAAATCCAAATATTTGAATTTACATCTATTAGGAACCAAATGCAATCATAAGATTGAAGTCTACCTTTCATAATCCACAGTAAAATACATAAAAACACCCAAATTTTGTATTTCTTCTTAACAAATCCATTTACTTGGCATTTCTGTTTCCTTTTTTTCCCCCTGTTTTTAAGCAGATTTTCATGAAAGAACAACACTGAAATAAATCCTTGAGGAACAGATAGAGTCGGTTAACAAGTGAAGTAATTATATGTCATTATTCCACATGCTGGGGGGTTGTAAATGATTTAAAACTTTGTTTGTTTTCACATTTGTTTCCAAGGACTTGACCAAGCACAGAAGCTCTATATATTTATATCAGCAACTAGGGTGAATTTATTCTAATAGATATTTATTCTAAGAACAGGGATCTTTCTGTTTCATACTGCACATGAATATTAAATAAACTACCTGCTGGCAACTACACAATATTTTAGTCTCTAATTTTAAAAGTACACTGTATTTTAATACCTATTTTTAAACAGATATCAATTTTTATGGAGCTGTACATGAGTTGTTGATGGATAAATCACCCAAGCATGGTTAAAGACAGCCTAATCTCCAGCTGGTACCAGATCCATTTAATTGTATCATCTGACCTCACCTCACCTGAGCCTGCATTAAACTCATAATACAGTTCAAGTGTAAAAATGATATACTGTTTGTTCGCCCTGTTTATAGAGGGGCAAACATACAGTTAAATTCATATGTTTAAAATTAGTGTAGTCATTTGAAAAGGTTGAGTTAGATCAAACTGCCTCTCAGCATTTTCTCTTTTTTTTTATTTAAATGACTAGGCCTCCATCACCAGATGTGAGCGGCTGTTAAGAAAGTTGTAGCAGCTTTTCTTGGACACCCAGAAGACTGCTCCCCTCCATCAAACACAGAGAGCTTTCAAGCATCATTTAATAATGGAACAGTGCATTTTTTTTTAATGTGTTAGCAAGCAATAGGACAGAAACTTAAGGGCGTTCTAAATCCTTCACAAATGTAATATTTTGAAATGGTCTAAACACCAGCTCTTAAGTTTACCTCTATTTTCATTAGGGTGAAATGCTGTCTTTAGATTCTATGGTAGCTTTATTTTCACAAATTACAGTCCCCAGGTTTTCTCTGTTTAAAGTGTCAAGATGTTTTCTGTGGTGGTGGTGGTTGTTGTTGTTTTTATTTATCCTTCACCAGCCAGCCAGGCTTCCCTGGTAGTTCAATCCATAAAGAATCTGCCTGCAATGCAGAAGACGTGGCTTCAATCCCTGGGTCGGGAAGATCCCCTGGAGAAGGAAATGGCAACCCACTCCAGTATTCTTGCCTGGAAAATTCCCATGGACAGACGAGTCTGGTGGGCTACAATCCATGGCGTTGCAATAGTTGGACACAACTTAGAGACTAAACCACAACGCAATTAGCCAGGCCTATATTGATCTTAGGACTTCCCTGGTGGCTCAGACAGTAAAGAATCTGCCTGCAATGTAGGATACCAGGGTTTGATGCGTGGGTTGGGAAGATCCCCGGCAGAAGGGAATGGCAACCCACTCCAGTATTCTTGTCTGAAGAATTCCACGGATAGAGAGGCCTGGCAGGCTATGGTCCATGGAGTTACAGACTGGAACACAACTGAGAGAATTTCATTTTCACATTGATCTTAACAATGTTTGGAAAAGGCAAACTGAAAATGCTACGGCTTTTGAATTCCTGTTCAAAGGAACAATTATCTAATACTCATCACAAATAATCTTTATTGAGAGCCTGCAGTGAACGAGATAGATATTATGTTGAGTCCCTGCAACATGTAACCCACTGGAATGTGTCTCTCTCTCTCTCTCTCTCTCTCTCTCTCTCTCAAGTGAAGTTCTCATCTTTTTTACTCACCACTGAATCTTCCTGCCTGAGAGAGTGCCTGGGAGGAGACAGATGCTCAGTGACTAAGTAGAGAATCAGTGAATAAATGAGTCAATGAATGCATTATCTCACTGAATTTCTACAACTAGCCTATGCAGTAGGAAATATATTTATTCCCATTTTACAAATGAGCAAACTAAAGTTTAGAGAAATTGAGTAAGTTGACCAAGATCACATCTATTTAGTGGCAGAGCCAGAATTTGAAGATCTGTCTGTTTTCAAACTTTGTTGTGATTCAGAACCTCCTTCAAGCTTGTTAAAACCCAGATTATTAACTCTCCTGCCCCACAGAGTTTCTGTTTCAGTAAGTTTGAAATGGAATTTCAGAATTTGCTTTCCTAACAGGCTTCCCTGGTGGCTCAGACGGTAAAGCATCTGTCTGCAATGCAAGAGACCCGGGTTCGATCCCTGGGTTGGGAAAATCCCCTGGAGAAGGAAACGGCAGCCCACTCCAGTATTCTTGTCTGGAAAATTCCATGGATGGCGGAGCCTGGTAGGCTACTGTCCATGAGTCGCAAAGAGTCGGACACGACTGAGCAAAGGGAAGAAGAACAGGTTCCCAGGTGCCACTGAAACTGCTGATCTTGGCACCGCAATTTGAGAAACATAGGCCCTGTGATTCACCTGCATATTTCAAGTAAAATAAATATAAGTATGTTCAGATCTACTTTTGTATGTGATAGCATAATCATTTATTTTTAACAAAATGAGCTCTTTCTCTACGATATATGATACTGTCCTTTCCCACATCCATATGCACTCCCCCTAGTTCACTGCAGCACGTGCAGCTGGTTCTAAACATAAATATATTGAACATTTTGATTAATCTGATGGATATGAGTCTCTTCCCTGAACTAATTTTTATTCTTTTCCAGGGAGTTTTTGCAAAACTTAATTTAGATAGTATCAAATTGACTCCAGTATGATAAAAACATACCCAACATCTAGAGCAAGGTCAAAGTATCACAATTACTCTATTACTCTGCCCAAGAAACAAAGAAACAAACCAAACACAACACTATATTTAACTCTCCTAGGAAACATTTGCTGAATTTAATGTCATGGAAATATCTGGGAGATTATTTGTTAGATGTAGAAATGTTGAATTAGGATTTTGATCTTCACTGTCTAGTGTAGCCAAGTCCCTGGGAGGACCTAAATAATCTATTTCTTACCATGCATTTTTCTTAAATCCTTCAGGTAAAGTCAGATTTTAAAATCATAAAACCTATGATTAGTCATAGATTTATTCCCTGATGTCAATTCTCCCTAGCACACCCTATAGCCCTCATCTCTTTTTCCTGAATTACTGGAATCATATCCTTAATGGTTCTGCCACCTCAGGACTGGCCAGTCTCTCCACACAGTCCTGCCAGTTATTTTCCAGGTTACAGGCCTAATGACACATCCCCATAACCAACAGCTCATCATAACATTTTTCAGGTCAAATTTATACTTATAAACTTTCACTAAAAAATCCTTTAGGATGTTTCTTTCTACAGCTCTCATCTCCCAACACTCCTTTCTGACACATATCCCTCCAACCAGCCTTACTGAAATTCTTGCAGATCCTCCAATGCATCATCTGTTTGGACATCCATCTCTTTTCTTCTACTTGAAAACTCCCTCCACGGCTCACATACCCACACACATACAGGCCCATACACACCTTTTGTCTACTCAATTTCTATTCATTCTTGAAAACATACAATCCAACTGCCACTTCTTCCATGACCATCACTAATTGCTTCTCCAATTTAAAAG
The DNA here is from genome assembly GCF_027580195.1 of Bos mutus. Lineage (NCBI taxonomy): Eukaryota > Metazoa > Chordata > Mammalia > Artiodactyla > Bovidae > Bos > Bos mutus. The sequence goes on along the minus strand of NC_091618.1, from coordinate 96,394,075 downwards.
TCTTGGCATTTGCTTCAACAACACCCTTGAATACACCTTCCATAGGACCTAACACTCCACACTCACAAAGCAATTTACTCTCTTTCCTCTTCCAGGCTATATATTTTAAAGAGATAAGTACCAGATCTTATATAACTGCAGATTTCTAGTGCTGGTAGAGACTGTTGGGCTCCTTGTAGAGTTTCAAAAAATTGTTTAGTGAATGAATAAATAAAAGATAAGGAGGAAAGAAAGAAAGAAGGGAAGGAGAAAGAGAAGCAAGAAAGAAGGAGAAAGAAAGAGAGACAGACAGACACTAAGAGAAAGAAACTAAAATTGTGATTAAAAATCTCCAGTTAGTTGCTTCAGTTAGATTGAATATTTACTCTTTGGCCAAACCATATGTCACCAAAGAAAATGCCCTGGACATGGAATACCTCCTCAAGCAATTCTGAATAACCCTCTGGTCAGTCATCTGTAAAATGACAGGTTTCTTAAGGTACTTTCCAGTATAAATTTCTGCTATTATTAACTAGCTCAGATGGAAAAAGGGAATGAAATGAATGATCCCTTAAAACTATAGGAGTTAATATTTTCCCTTTGCTAACCTGAACATTTAAAGTATTGAAAAAGATCTCAATCTGACTGAATAGTCACCTCCTATTCCTTGTATTTCATCAGAGTTTTATATAGTAATCTACGCTCTAAACTATTATGAGTTTAAGTAATTGAAATAGTATTAACTAATTTTGAAGATTAAAAGAAATATCATATCTGAAACTAGCGAATGGAAAGGTGTTGAGTCTTCAATCTTTAAGGCTGAATTAGTCTAATGGTTTTCAACTTTTAACCAATGACCCATTTTTTTAAAATGCAGGGTTTCCCTGGTGGCTTAGTGGTAAAGAATCCACCTGCTAATGCAAGAGACATGAGTTCCATGCCTGGTCCAGAAAGTTCCATGCCTGCTCCACATGCTATGGAACAGCTAAGGCCACGTGCCACAACTGTTGAGCCTGTGCTCTAGAGCCCGGGAACCACAACTCATGAGCACTCATGCCACAACTACTGAAGCCCTTGGGCCACAGAGTCTGTGCTCTGCAACAAAAGAAGCCACTGCAAATGAGAAGCCCCAGCACTGCAACCAGAGAGTAGCCCCTGCTCGCCACAACTAGAGAAAAGCCCGAGCTCAGCAATGAAGACATAGTGCCAACAAAAATAAATAAATAAGATTATTTTTTTAATGCATGTAGCCAACATGGGCACTTGTAAATATTTCATCTGTGAGAGCTACTGCAGTGGTAATGTGTTGACTGGTTGAAGTGGTGGTCAGGGAAGGGTAGCCTGGATTCCTGAGTGCAGATATTGGCACCCTCTCAACGCCATCTCTGGGACACTACACAGGTGCTCTGCTTTTCACACCAGTGTCTGTGCCATGACATCCATGCATATCCCTAGGGCTAATCTGGGTTTACTGTGACAGTACAGGAGTTTTTAAAACCACATAAAAGAACTCTGCTCACTTATTCTTCTTCCCATTCTCTAACCAAGTATCACTCCATGAAAGACTGAACAGCTTGACACTTAGCACTTTACAGAAGTGATTTATGGTTCTTGGGTCTTATGGATTTTGTCCCTCTGCAGCAGGTTTTCATTTTCAAGAAGTTGTATAAGTGATTAACTAATCATCATAAATGCCTGCATTGTACCTCAGAAATGATTTCAGGTCCTGTCATATCTGTGGCCAGGAGCAAGGCCTTACCATGGGATTCCTGGAAGACCAGAAGCAGGCCTGTAAGTGAAGTAAGCATATCTGTGTTCAAAGGTTGCTTTTTCTCTATTGCTTTTGAACAAAGAGTTCATAGGAACTGACAGGTGGTGAATAATTCTATGGCCAGTAAGAAGAAGGAAAAATCTTATGTCTATTTTTTAAGTGTTTATCTTTCCAAAAACCTTTTTAAATTTTATCTTTCTTTAGAACAACATCTTATGAGGCCAGCTTCACAGTGTTTTCAGATCTGTGACTTTCCCTTATCATTGATTTGTTTTGTGGCTTAGTCATTAAATCGTGTCTGACTCTTTTGTGACCCCATGGACTGTAGGCCACCAGGCTCCTCTGTCCATGGAATTTTCCAGACAAGAATACTGGAGTGGGTTGCCATTTCCTTCTCCAGGGTATCTTCTAGACTCAGGGATACAGCCCATGTGTCCTATGTTGGCAGATGGATTCTTTATCACAGAACCACCTGGGAAGCCCCACCATTGATTAGGTAAATCTAACAACAATATAAAAGAAATAATAACTACTGTAAAGAGAAACTATATCTACTCTATGTGTTCATAATATCAGAAAATGATGAAGATATTACCACAGATATTCAGGGTTAATTTTAGAGAAACCGGGTGAATGCCCAAGATTCTATGGATAACCTTCATATGTCAAGCTTAAGAGTCAGCAATGATTTCTGGGAGTTCTTAAAAGTGTTTGGAAAGACAGAAATGACCACATCTAACCCATTTTATGGAAACTGCCAGTCCTTGTGAATATGTTTTAATAAAGAAAACAGATAGCATCTACGTATGCATGATATGCAGCTTCCCCAATGGTTCATTGGGTAAACAATCTGCCTGCCATGCAAAAGATGCAGGAGACTCAAGTTCGATCCCTTGGTCAGGAAGATCCCCTAGAGGAGGAAAGGGTAACCCACTCCAGTATTCTTGTATGGAAAATCCCATGGACAGAGGAGCCTAGAGGACACAGAGGAGCCTGGTGGAATACAATCTGCTGCTACTGCTGCTAAGTCACTTTAGTCATGTCCGACTCTGTGCGACCCCACAGACGGCAGCCCACCAGGCTTCTCTGTCCCTGGGATTCTCCAGGCAAGAACACTGGAGTGGGTTGCCATTTCCTTCTCCAATGCATGCAAGTGAAAAGTGAAAGTGAAGTCGCTCAGTCGTGTCCAACTCTTACCGACCCCATGGACTATAGCCTACCAGGCTCCTCCATCCATGGGGTTTTCCAGGCAAGAGTACTGGAGTGGGGTGCCATTGCCTTCTACGAAGTTGCATAGAGTCAGACACGACAGCATGAGCACAATACATGATATGGTATGCCCTGAATGCTGTCACATCTTTAATGAATTTAATTTAAAAAAAAACCCTATGAATTAAGTACTACTACTAATCAAATTTTAAGAATGAGGAATCTGAATCACTGTGAGTGTATGTTACTTTCTCAGTATTGCAGAGTAATAAAGTAAAAACCAAGACACTAAGAGGCCTATGCCAACCCTCTGTAACACTATGTTACTCTGTCTGTTTCTGTTGCTGACATTGAATAGGAATCTCCACAGAAGGATAACAGGATGATAAACTCTAAGAAACTTCATACACCAAAATAACACCACTTTTGTCTGAGTGATCTTACATGACAGTAATTGTGGGGCCCTAATTATTTGGCAATCAATGGACCAAACCATTGAAATGTACTTTTAGAGCAGTCTTTCTAGTCTTCCCTTCCTCCTTTGAACTTTTTTGCTGATTTAGTCTTGAGATATAGTGACTGACAATTGGCTTATCCTTCCTGGTGTAATTTCTAAGAAGGTAGGGATAGTATCTTACTATGGTTCTCATCTCTGCTTTATCTGGACCATATCTTTCTAATATTAGAGGAAAAAAATGATCCTGTCTCACTATCCTCCACTAAATTTTCCAGTAGAATTAAGGTGTCAACTACAAATTGGCACTTACCGAGAACATTTGCCAGAGACTAAACAACAACAACAAGGGCATTTGCCATCTGCCTCTGCAGAGATCGAACCCTGTGCTGCTGCAGCTGTCGACCTTCAACACCCTCTAAGGGTAATTTGGGTGGAGAGTGAGGCACTCTGTGCTCCGGGGAACTGGTGGAACAGGTCTTTAGATAGTTAGCTACTTTCAGGAACTGATTTCATGATCCCAATCATTGCAACTGTTCATATCTAGAAAAGCACTAAATCCCTTCATGGTGACATCGGCTCCTCATGGCTAGCAGAAACCCTTTTGTAAAAGAAGTGCTTGATTGCATTGAACTCTCCCTTCACCAAAATATCATATATTGACCTCCCCCCACTCCCTCTTTTGAGCAGTCTCTCAGACCTATCTGAGGTGCTGTCTCCCAAGCTGCAGTCCTCATTTCACCCTACATACAACTTCACTCACAACTCCATGTTGTGCATCTTTTTTAGTCAGCAAAGGAATACTTCTTTCCCTGGGCTAGTAAATGTTTAACCACCTGTTCTTTGGAGGAATTAAAAAAAATAAAAAAACTTGCTTGGTAGCATTTGTCAATTCCCTTGGTATAAATACTATTCCCATCACCAAATTCAAGTGACTAACCAACATGATGTCACTGGATACAGTGTTGGAAGAGATGCTAACAATGGGTTTTCCACCAGCTGCCAACCAGCACAAAGACTGCGTTAGCCATTCAGTGAAATGTAAGTCCCACTGAAGAGTAGAGAAAAGATAAACAAGGAAAAATATGAGTAAATACTGACTTTGGGGTTTCTATTTAACATCCTCTGGTCCCATGAAACTTCACAAGTAGCTTGGCTAGCTATTTCTTCTGTCGCCCTTTCAAAATATCTGTGATGACAGATCAAAGTGTTAATCTCCCTCTATTTTCACTTGACCAGTTTCGCTAGCCAACTGTAAACTTTCTGAGGGCAGAGATTATCTTATTGCTATTTTATCCCCTGACTCTGCCCTAAAGAAAAAAAAAAAAAAGTTGAATGAAAGAAAAAATCCTTGAAAAATCTTGTTTCAGCCCAAGAGATTGTATCTATTTTTTTATTAGCAACTAGAGGTCATGAAGTGGCACCCCATTCCAGTACTCTTGCCTGGAAAATCCCATGGATGGAGGAGCCTGGTGGGCTGCAATCCATGGGGTCACAAAGAGTCAGACACGACTGAGCGACTTCACTTTCACTTTTCACTTTCACGCATTGGAGAAGGAAATGGCAACCCACTCCAGTGTTCTTGCCTGGAGAATCCCAGGGATGGGGGAGCCTGGTGGGCTGCCATCTATGGGGTCGCACAGAGTCGGACACGATTGAAGCAACTTAGCAGCAGCAGAAGCAGCAGAGGTCATGAGTATACACCTGGATTTTGCCCTTAATGCAGAATTTGCCTGCTTTGTTGATTTATGGTTAATCCATAGCATTACCCTTTAACATAGTTATTTGTAGTTGGCGGTTATGTTCTGCAGACTTGTGAATAAGAAGCAATTAATTTTCCATACTTAACACTAATGAAATTTCATTTGAAATGAAAAGTAACTACAGAATTAGCATTTGCATCTACTTAGCAGGTTGTCTTCATTATGTAACAAACAGAAACAAAGTACTTGAAGTCCATCTTAGGCAAAGGCTTGAAAATGGAGTATAAAGAGCTAGATAAAGACTGACAGGCAGTTAGGCAAATACAAAGAGAAGACTAACTCAAATTATTATAAATGTATTTAAATAGCTAGATTATCAGTTTATTGCAGGTATACTGGATAATAGGAAAAACTGAATAATTTATTGAACATTCTCATATAAGCAATAAGACAAGAAGAAAGAGGTTATAGAGGAGGATATATATATAAGCCATGAATAAATGAATTAGGCAGCAGAGATGGTGAAAGTTTTAGTAGGTTTGGACTAGGTTTTTTTAAAAAAAGAAAAGAAAGAAATACTCAGTTTCTGTAAAGTCTTAAAATATCTGCCAGTGGAGAACAGTAGGGGAGAATGGCCTAGAATGGGATAGCTTTTCCTCATCTTTTTACGGCTAGTCATTTTTTTCAGAGACTAAAGGCAAGTCTTCGTCACACTACTATTTACTGAAAAGAATGAAAAATGAGAAGGTGGTAATAGGGAAGAAGAGAAAGAGAGAAAGAAACAGTGCAAGCAAGCCAAATAAACATGTGCTTGAGGAAGATGTGCAAAACCTAAACTTCCTGGTGCTATTTTGTACATTTAGTGAAAAAAAACAATTACTCATGTTCATTTTAAAAAAATAATTAACCCATTTCTTCCTTTACATCTATAATTAGATAAATGCCATGATTATTGTTTTATATAATATATATTTATTTTATTTATTATTTTATATAATATATGGGCTTCCCTGGTGGCTCAGTGGTAAGGAATCACTTGCCAATGCAGTAGATGTAGGTTCAGTCCATGGGTCAGGAAGATCCCCTGCAGGAGGAAATGGCAACCCACTCCAGTATTCTTGCCTGGGAAATCCCATAGACAGAGGAGCCTGGCAGGCTACAGTCCATGGGGTTGCAAAAGAATTGAACATGACTTAGTGACTAAACAACAGCAAACAACAACATAATATATATTTCCATAAAATATTATTTTTAAAAATATACTGACTTTTAACTACAAATTTAAAAAACCCAACATACTATCACCATTTTCTCAATGAACAACCTTGATGCTGGCTGAGCAGACTTGGTTTCTGCAGGAGAGTCAGGCAGAAATGCTGGTAAATAAATGTTTGCTTTTTACTGAAAAGTAATAGGGATGGAGCCTCTGATGTAACTACAGACAGATTTTAGAACTTTAGAAAAAGATGGTTTCTGCACTTATGAATATTTTGGACAAGAAAGGATTTTTTGAAAATGAAATCATCAGCTTCAGTGCAATGTTCTCTAATAGTTCCCTTTAAAAGAGAGCAGGTGGCAGTGTCCAGTGACAAACACTGAGATGCAGTGAGCACTCCTGAAATCAAATTCAGTACAAAATACACATTTTCTTCTTGTATTAGTATGGCTGTGTTTGTGGCGCTGTGTACCTCTGTGTATCTTGCTAATTATATCATCTGTCCTATTCAACAAATGCAGAGAAATGGATGGTGCTTATGCATGTCTTTACTTTTAGCATTTACTTCTGGACAATATTGGCTCTGCTAATGAGATTTCCTGGATATTGTATCTTTCTGTCTTACTGGGCTTTCCAGATACTAATATTTGTGTTTCTGAGCACCAAATCATTTTTCTTTAAGAATTTTAGAGTTTTCTAAAATTTTTAAAAATCCCTGCCTTCTTGAACAGAATAGATATATTAACAGTTGCATCTTTCTATGACTCTCTCAATCAGTATCATCAATAATCCTTACTGTTTGATTCTGTCATACAAAGATGTCCTCAAGGCTCACTATACACTAACGAGCCCCAATATACCATGTGTTTTGAGTTGTTTACTGATAGTTTTGTTGTTAATCATTAAGGCTGCCAAGTAGTAATATTCCCTCCATCATTGTTTGTTCTCTTTTGCTAAGACCTGAAATCAAACCATCATATTTATCAAAATAGTGTGCATAAAAAATGGCAAAGTAGAAAGTTTTTAGTTCACAAATTCTGACAGCATCTCTTTGCACCCAGATATGGGCTTACTTTTAGTTTCTTGGTTACCAGAGGGGTGAGGAGGGCCAAGATAGATGAAGAGGATTAGGAGGTACAAACTACTAGGTATAAAATAAGCTGCAAGGATGTAATGTATACAGCAGAAGGAATATAGCCAATATTTTATAAAAACTTTATGTGGAGTATAACCTATAAACATATTCAATCACTACACTGGAATCTAGCATAATATTATAAGTCAAATAAGTAATAAAAATAGAATCAACAAGGTATTTAGAATACCTACATTTGAAAAAAGGAGGTGTTTGATGTTGTAGGAAACTATGAGACTCCTAACAATATAAAATAAAAATAAAGTTCTAAATGAAAATCCGGGTCAAAGATACAAGGTTGTTCACAGTTCACTGGCTTTGTTTTTGGTCTTTTTTGGTCAACTGACATGATGGGGACTGGTGGAAATATCTTAGAGAATATGCTTTTTGTCTCTGTGTCTCTCTCTCATGCATACAACCATACATACCATCCACCACCCACATCTCTTGCATAGAGGGTAAGGAGAATGTTCTTTCTATGTTTGTTTGTTTTTTTTAATAGTAATTTTTCTTGATGGTCTGCCCAGATTCCTTCTACATGTCAGGCCACGTGTACAATATGAAGCAATAGAGATAAAATCATGACAGATGTTCTGAATAAACTGAAGCTGCTGACCCTTTTACCACTTTCTCCTCCAGCTAGAGTTCCATGACAGAGAAGGATGAAAATTCACTAAGCAGAAAATCTCATTTAGGCCATGGAAATTTGAATGCAATTATAAATTTTTGCTTCATTTCTTTGGTTGAAATCCAACTTATATCAGAAATATCAGTGCAAATTTATTTAAAATAGACTATCTCTTTTTCATTTTTATTTATTTTTCCCCAACCAGAGATCAAACTGTCACCCCCTGAAGTGGAAGCACAGTATCTTAACCATTAAACTGCCAGGGAAGTCCCTCTACCCTTTTTCATAGTGAAAGGGGGAACTACTCATAATAACAAAGAGTCCTGGACAGAGGGTGTGTGATCACCCTACTCAAGTAACACATGATACTAAGTCAAGGCACAGACCCTCACTGACCACTTTGAAGACATGCTTAGTAAGACTATCTAAAACATCAGAGTTAAGTGTGGCAGAAATATTGGAGAAAATTCAAAATTGAAAATGTGGTATTTTGTTTGACCATGTATCATTAGTTGGTACATTTAAAAAATTATATTTATTTACCTTGAATGTATGTTATCCTATCTGATAGGATTATTTTAAAAATTAGCATATTAATAATAAGAAAGCTGCCTATTTTAATACATTCCCAGAGATATGGTCCTCGAAAAGAAATTTCTTCCCTAATGGTGGATATATATTCAATACTTAGATGCATTCTTTTGTTCTTTGTGCCTCTAACTTCCATCTCAGGGTAGCATTAAAGTTTGTGAGTCAAATGACTATTTGACATGTCAAGTGAATTAAATGACTACTGGATATATATACCACATCTTTATCCACTCATGTGTCACAATGGAATACTACTCAGCCATTAAAAGGAACATAACTGGGTCATTTATAGAGACATGGATGGACCTAAAGACTGTCATACAGATTGAAGGACATCAGAAAAACAAACATCGTATGTTAATGCATATAGATCCCTGGGTGGGGAAGATCCCCGGGTCGGGAAGATCCCCTGGAGGAGGGCATGACAACCCACTCCACTATTGTTGCCTGGAGAAGCCCATGGACAGAGGAGCCTGCCGGACTATAGTCTAGAGGGTCTCAAAGTTAATCTGACGTGACTGAAGCAACCTAGCATGCTTGCATGTGAAATCCAGAAAAATGATACAGATGACCTTTTTTCAGGGTAGGAGTGAGATGCAGATATGTGAACAGATGTGTGGCCATGGGGGCAGGGGGAAGGAGTGGTGGGATGAACTGGGAGATCGGTATTGACATGTATACACCACCATGTGTAAAACAGATAGCTAGTAAGAAGCTGCTGTATAACACAGGGAGTTCAGCTCCGTGGTTTGTGGTGATCTAGAGGGGAGGGGTGAAGAGGAGGGAGGGGTGGGGAGGGAGGGAGGAGGCTCAAGAGTGATGGGATGTGTGTATACATATAGCTGGTTCACTTCATTGCACAGCAGAAACTAACACTGTAAAGCAACTGTATCCCAATATTTTGGAAAAAAATTACTATTAGATAAATACTCTTGACTAATAAACAGGCCTCAAGACTAGAGTAAGGAGTCCTTTTTAGAAGTTAGAGAGATACTAGTGAAAATGAAGTGAAGTCGCTCAGTCATGTCCGACTCTTTGCGACCCCGTGGACTGTAGCCTACCAGGCTTCTCCATCCATGGGATTCTCCGGGCAAGAATACTGGAGTGGGTTACCATTTCCTTCTCCAGGGGATCTTCCCGACCCAGGGATCGAACCCATGTCTCCCGCATGGGAGGCAGACGCTTAAGTTGCTCCTACAAATGTATTGCTATGTCAGGTGCAGGCTTCTTAACACACGATTCAGACTGATTCTCAGTCTAGAGAAGGATTCTCCAATCCAAATGGAATTCTGTAGGGAAGAGAGCGGTCATTGACTGCAGATGTCCACTCCAGATGTGAGATGGAGAAGCTGCTGTGAGCTCACGTGCCAGGTGTTTACTGATTTTGGCCTGTTAAAGTCCCAGCACTACAATCTAGCATTCAAGGACCTCTCTGGAAACTTTGTTTCCGAGCATTATGTCCCAAAAAAACACCCATCACGAAATTTCCACTCTAGCCAAGCAGGTACATTCAGAGTCCCCTAAAATATTATTTTATTCCTCACATTTCTTAGATGGATTTCTTACAAAAATGACTGTGACATGGAGCTTTACTTACAGGATTTTTAATGGAAGTGATCTGTGGAACACCTGTAAGAAAGTGATGGGAGAAGGACTTGGCAAAAGCAGACTGTGAACTGTGACACTGTTGTAACAGTGCCCACCATCAAATCCATGAGGAACTTCAGAGCTGGCTGACCCGGAGAGGTGTCACACTGACTGGGCTTTGTACCTTCACGTTAACCAGGCATTGGGTGCGGCTGCCCCTTGAAAAGGACAATAACCTTGGGTGATACAGGTCCCTTGGGCTGAGGGCTATTCCTGGACCTGGACTCAGCTGTGAGTTTCAGCAGCCAATCACTCCTAGTGGTGAGGACATGAGTGCCCGGGTCTGATGCAGGGAGATGCCAGCACAACAGCACTCCCCATACCACTCTCCTACTTGGAAAGCCACCTCCCATAGGACTCTCACTATTCTTACAGCAGAGGTCAAGTGCCACCTGTTATTCCTTTCCTGTTCTGACTACCCTGGCCAGAGAAAAGTTTCCACACCCCTGAACTCCTTGTTAGTATCATGACAACTCAGGAAACAGCTGTTCCCAAGCACGGCAGAGGGAGAGTAGATGTTGAAACACAATCCCATCCAACTTAGTCAATATTTTTTTTTTTGCATGACGCATGGGGGTTTCATTTTGCATCAAAAAAGAAGGGAGGGTACACAGTATCTAGGACACAAAAATACTTGAAAAACAATAAGCCAGAAAGGTAGTGACACTGATTCTGTTCTCGAGTGGTACCAGAAACCCCCTAAACCTTTACAGCAGTTAGAACAAAAATTTGAAAGCAACATTTTCAAGAATGGTTTTATGATACTTACAATTCAAGTAGCGCTGCTCCTGGGGCTAATGCAACACCAATGACACAAATTATGGGATGTGTCTTCTTCTCAACTGTTTTACAAAACACGGTGCAGCCTGTGCACTCTAACAAGGAGGGATGGTGGTTATCCAAAGTTCGAGTAATCTCATAGAGGACTCTGGCAGCCACTGAAGAGGTGAGTATTTTTCAAGAGTCTCATAGGCATCACTGAGGAAGCTGGAGAGAAAACATGAATGAACAACTTGTGAGCACCATGAGTAACTGTCTACGGACATTCGTGTATGGAAGAGATGACTGGTTTTATGCCCTGAGTCATGAGGCAGAGGTAGGAAGGAGTAAATCTGCTGAATTAATGAAATTCATCATGGATTTTAGTATGAGCTAATTTGAAAAACTCAGTTTCCCCTAGAAGTTATCACATAATGCCTATAACTATTTGTGTGTGTATCTCTTCTAACTAGACTATAAAATACTTGCAGGACCATGTCTTTCCTTCACAAATATTTGATGATTAATTCATAGATTGATGGCTAAAGTTCTCCTAGGGTTCTAAAGGATGCTATTTATTATTTATTCCATCTCATGGACTGGGCTTAATAAGCAAATAATCATAATTATAAAGGAGTGCTTTCTCAACAGTGATTAATGTCTTTTCCATCAGCTTTTTTTCTTTTATTAATATTAGAGTCCCTATATCCTTAACTGTCTTCTTCCAAATGTCTCATATTCCTATTTTCACTTCTTCCCATCATGGGAGATTCCTTCATGATGGCGCTGTTCCATTCCCCCACCAAGACTTACATGACATTTAGGATCACAGCGTTCTTAGATGCTGGTGACATTATCCAAATATAAAGGTGTTTAATAGATCTGAGAGCTTCCCTGGTAGCTCAGATAGTAAAGAATCCACCTGCAATGCAGGAGACCTGGGTTTGATCCCTGAGTCTGGAAGATCCCCTGGAATAGGGAATGGCAACCCACTCCAATATTCTTGCCTAGGAAATCCCACGGATAGAAGAGACCGTCAGGCCCCAATCCACGATGTCACAAAGAGCTGGACACGCCTGAGAGACTAACATACAAGACAGACCTGAACCACAGATAAGAAAGTGAGTTAAACAGAGACCCTGGCTTAGGCTACTTTTTAATCTTCTTTCCTTAGGCTCTTAGATTTCTATTCTTTCTCCCACATGTTTTGGCTATAAAACTGAATACTGATAAAGCATTAGTTGGTACATTTCTAAATATTTTCAAACATTGTGAATGAAGGTGAGGTAAACCAATGAGTCTGAGAGGATTTTATGGATTACTCATGGGATGGTAGGTTAGTTGGTTCTTTCACAGTATTTTCTTGTTCTCTTTCCCAAACATAGAAAATTCTCACTCTACAAAGTCTGCTCAATGCTAAACTTCAAAAATGACCTCCAACATACATACTTTGTTCAAGATGTGGGAATCACTTCCTGAATTTTAACTGGGCCAAAGAGACATATGTGTATGCATATCCATGATAGTCTCATAAATACATAATATGTTACATATACAAGTGTTTCGTACTTTTTCATAATGAAAATATGTAGACAACACAGAAACTAAGACAAGTACAAACATAAATATGAGAGGATTCTAAATCGTTTCTGTGGAGAAAGAAATGCTTGGGGCTTTTAGGGGTCAATACTTTGCTTGATAACAATGCCCTCTACACAGGGAAGGTTTCCTTTATACTTAAAGGAGGGTTTTGATTGGATAAGCCAGATTATTGTACCACCTTTTTCATGTTTTATGGAGGCAGAGTCTTAGAAATGCAAAAGAGCAAGAAATCTCCTTTTTTAAATGAATAGCATTTTCTTACATAGGCTTTAACTGCCTCCTAAACTGCCAAGTGATAGTGAGCATTATAAAACCATCTCAGAAGAAATATCCTATTTCCTAATACCCAGAAAGCATCTTGAGAGTAGATTGTCCTCTAACTGAATTCCCTATCTGACCCAAGTCTTACTCTGCAAGCTTTTGTTCATGCATTTCCTTCCTACTAGTGTTTACAAAAATCGCAAAGGTCAAAGTGCAAGTGGTAATTGCTTTTGGCACTTTAGAAAATGGTCTTCTTTCTGTACTTATCATTTTCTTTAAAGCTGTCTTCTGCTGGGTCTTTTATCAATTGTGCTTCACACCGTAGATCAACACATTTGGAGCCCTCTGCCTGCTAAGTCCCTTTCTTGTATTCCATTCAGTTCAGTTCAGTCGCTCAGCCATGTCTGACTCTTTGTGACCCCATGAATCACAGCCTGCCAGGCCTCCCTGTCCATCACCAACTCCCGGAGTTCACTCAGACTCACGTCCATTGAGTCAGTGATGCCATCCAGCCATCTCATTCTCTGTCGTCCCCTTCTCCTCCTGCCTCCAATCCCTCCCAGCATCAGGGTCTTTTCCAATGAGTCAACTCTTCACATGAGGTGGCCAAAGTACTGGAGTTTCAGTTTTAGCATCAGTCCTTCCAAAGAACACCCAGGGCTGATCTCCTTTAGAATGGACTGGTTGGATCTCCTTGCAGTCCAAGGGACTCTCAAGAGTCTTCTCCAACACCACAGTTCAAAAGCATCAATTCTTCAGCGCTCAGCTTTCTTCACAGTCCAACTTTCACATCCATATATGACCACTGGAAAAACCATAGTCTTGACTAGACAGACCTTTGTTGGCAACATAATGTCTCTGCTTTTGAATATGCTATCTTGGTTGGTCATAACTTTCCTTCCAAGGAGCAAGTGTCTTTTAATTTCATGATTTAAAACTCACTGAAGTAGCCTAGTGCAAATACACTAATATTTTATATGCTAGATTTCTATGAGAAAGCAGTGAGTAGAAAACTTAATTCTTTTTCTGCAGTTTGGTGCAGTCATAAAATAGTTGAGATTTGAAGATGAGTTTATATACCAGAGATGAGACACTTAAGAGAAAACCTAAAAGGAGAAAAAAACTTTAATACTCTTTTTGTTTTCTATTTAAGATCATTATGAATAAGAAAGACAATATAAGTGGTCCACCTTTTCAAAGAGTATGCATGATTCTTATTGCCATCCTGCTAATACTTCCATGTGCTAGAACTACTGCCTGATTTCTTCCTTCATTGTTTCCTAAGGACTTATTTCCCTACCTGCCTTTGTTATGAATCCAGAGCTTGTATTGGATCTATCCCTGCTCACCTTTATTTCTTCAGTGATTTAGTTGAGCTCTTTCCTACTATCACCACACTTACTTTATAGAAAACCAAGAGAGAGATTTTCTGACTTAATACCAGTTAGACTTATCTCCTAATGTCGATCTGTCAAGTCATCATTACTTTGAGCCTTTATCTATAGGAACAGAGGATGTTTATTATTGGATCTAGGCTCTTTCTCCATTTTCCTCTCCACATTCACTTATAGTAAATAACAGTGCTTACTGTAAGACAAGCATGTACTCTTACAGTGAAGCTTTATTCCAAGAGCATCAAATTCTATAGTAAAAATGTCATACTTTACAAAACTGATCCAAGCTTTTAAGATTAACAGAGAGGAAAGAGATTCTGAAGGTATTCACAATTTACCAATCTTTGGGTAAAAAAAAATGTATTTAATTTGGATTCATTAATTTGCCAAAAGTGACCCATGTTTCCCAGTAGCAATAGGAAGAAATATAGTAATATTTTCACTCCTAAAGCCCTTTCATCCCAAAATCATAAATATGCTGCAATCATTAATTAATTAAGTATTCCAGCCTTACCACTGAAGTAGGTGAGTTTCCTGTCTCCAACTGAGGCCAGTGCTCAGAGAAACGCAGAAATCTTCCCTAATGCAGCTAATTAGGCAGTGCTTCACCACTAGGGAAAATTTCTGATCCCAGCTGGAGATCAACTTGTGCCCTGAAGAAATGAGACTTAATAGCCCTTCAAGTTCTCATCCTAACCTCTGTCCCTGCTGTTGATATTCTTAATCATATCAATATCTAGTTCTTTTTGGCCTATTACAGAGCTGTTGGTCCACAGGGCATCCAGGGTCTTAAAGAAATCACAGACAAAATGTACACTGTATTAAAACAAACAAACAAACAGATCCTTCTCTTCTACATTCAGCATTTAACTTCTGTCTGTGGGAAGGTCACATATTGAATGGGTGTTGTGATCACCTCTCAGAAGCAGGATGGACTCATATGCTCACAATCTGGTTCACATGTTGAGACTGATGATATACACAAGAGAATATAACGAAGGTTTATTCATCACAGTGAATACCCCCGGAAAGAGCAGGGCTGGCTCCCAAGCTAGTCCAAAAATGACTTATGAGAGCAAGGAAAGGTGTCTGCCATGGGAGTTTATTAAAGGTGGCTAAGGAGTAAGACTGAGGTGAGGGTCCCACAGGCACTGATGGGGGCTGGCATGGTTTGAACTTTCTTCGCACCACGGTCAAAGAAGTGAGGGCATTCTTAAGGCAGAGGGAAAGATGTAGAGGTGAGGCAGGAAAGTTGTCAGCACTCAAGCACCAAAACTTCCTCACTCTAAAAAAAAAAATCAGTCACCCTTTATTACTCAACACTGCATAAAATTCCCAGATCGCACAAAGATGTTGTATGCGTATTACTCTATGAAAGAATTACATGTTAAGGGAGCACTTGGGGAGATATAATATAAATAAATAATTCAATGTCTTTAAGATTTTTTACTGAGATGTTATAAGCACAGTCAGTAACAGCTGGTAGGGCCTGTGGTACCAGGAAATAAAAGGCACCTCTTCTGATAAATGGTAATGAAATGTGGTCAGGCTCCTCTGTGGATTGCTTGTATTCCTGGCCTTCTTTTTTGGCCCTAATTCTATCTTTGCCATTTAAAATATCATGGTATTACTCTTTCTGACCATTTAACAATAGTGAAAGTGGTAGCAACTAAAGGACTTAACCCAGGGTCACAAAGACCATATGACTTCTGATTTAGCATTAATCCACCAAAGCAGAATGTCCCTTCCCATTATTTGTCATAATCTCAAGAATCATAAATGTATGATATTCCCTTCCCTTCAAGCTTTCTAAAAACCATGTTGTGTGGTCTTAATTTTGTTGTACAATTTAATCTAAATTAAAAACGGGTAAAAAGAGTTTAGCCATGTCATCTTAAAAGATTAAAGCTATACAAAGGAAACTTCTGAAGTTATTGTTTGAATTAATGAAATGTTCCCAACAAACATTCCATGAACAAAACAAATTTCTCAATATTCTAAGCTTCTTGTTGTTTCCTCATGTTATAACAGGAGCTCTGATGTTGTTTTTAGGTTCAAGTTAGACAATATTACGTAGCAGGGAACATTTCTCTCCAGGCTTATACATCCATTCTTGGTATCCTGTTCTGGTTCACCCATGGCTGCAGATCAATACTTCCTACTGTTTCAGTGCCTGTGTTTCTCCTCTCTCCTCATGTATCACAAACTGCTCTTAAGAAATGATCTGATAACTGCTAAATATAAAACTTTCTTTTATCACTATGGAAGTAAGGTGATTTGACTTATTCTTTTTTTCATTCAACAAAAATATATTGAGCAATATGATATTGTGGGCTTGGGCAAAGCAAGACAGACCTAGTCTTCTGCTCTCATGGAGTACAGCTTAGGATATCGGGCAAGCATTCATCCTTCATGTAAGGTAGACAGAATTTTTGTGATCTCCCAAATGTCTTAAACCAGGACATGGAAGAGGCAATATGCAAATATATGCCTCTGTTATTCTAAATCCCATACCCTTCATTATGAGGTAGCAAAGAGATGTTTCTAAGCTTAAATGCATTCAATTCATGGAGGAGCTATTAATTTTACAAATGGAATTGAATATTGGACAGCAGACCTTACCTAAATCAAAACCATTGCATACTACATAGCCTGTCCCTCTTCAGTACATTCAGAAGGCTTGGGGTTATTAATTTATTTTTCTGAATGTTTATGTAACCTTTTACTATATTCCTTTAGGCTGTAAAAAAAGCCTCAGTAGAGGTTTATCTGTTGCTAAAGGCAAGGAACACAGGAGTTGGCTCCAGGCACAGTTATAAAATAAATATGGTATTTTTTTTTCCCAAGAAGAAAAATAGCCATGAGAAAGGCAGTTTCCTAAACAGGATGTGTTGGGAATTTTTTTTTCCACTCATGATTGAGTGTGGCAACAAACTAGGATTATTGTTTTAGACTTCTTAAACTTAAAAAAAAAAAAAAAAAAAAGCCTGAAATATATTATAGAGGAACATGGAAGCAAGCAGATCTCATATAAATTCCTAGGAGCCAACACAGAATTCATTTCAAGGCTGACCATCTTAGTATGTATGTTTAATTACTCAGTTACTGATATGCAAAATACCTTGTCACCAATACAATTGTTGGTTTATCTGGCATATGCTATATAACACCGTGGAAGAACAAGCCACTTGACTTTGTGTCTGGAAATGTTAAAAAAGAAGTATACTCCATAATGTTTATTCTGCATCGCAGCGTCTTTGCAAAAAGGATCAGCTCAGAATGAACTTGCATTTTCTTTCTTTGTGTTGTCAAGGAAATGGCCCAATGTTAGATCAGTTTTTGTCCTTGTTAAACTAATTCCAGAATGAGGTTTTTAAAAGTGGATGCCTACACAAGTATATTTTCATTTGTTACACTCTGCTAAAAAGGCATTGGCATAGTGTGTTTTGACTTTTTAAAATGTTCTCAGGATTTGAAAGGCTGGTCATTGTTGTTATGTTTTACTTAAACTCTCAACAACCTGTCAGAAAGGGGTGAAACAGTCAAGATATAAAATATACAAAACATTTCAAAGTAGAGTGAAACACACTTAAGCTGTTTTTTAATCATCTATATTGTGCCTTTAAATCTTGATACCTCATTTTGGGGGGAAAAGAATCTAAATGGAACGGGAAATGACAACATAAGATAACTTACATAAAAATAAAAATTACTGGAAAGAGGAAACTGATGGTTGAGGCTAAAGCCTACTGTCCTATTTGGAAGCTAAGATGTATCTCTTCCCAAGAAACAGTTTACCCAGAGCCTACCTTCTCCTTGATAGTCAGAGTATTTTCTACCACTCAAATACCAAAGAAATCTATTCATTTTAAAGTAAAAAGAAATCAAAACCATTTTCCCAAATAGATGGTAGTCTACAGTAGATATTGCACTTTTATTTACTAATATATAACAAAATGTGAGTGGAGACAATTTTTAAATTCCACCAACTATTAACTTTCTGATTTTTACTTTAAAGAGGTGACTGTGTTTTCAAAAGACTCATGTTTTCCTATGAATAACAATTAAGACTCACTTCCTCTGTAGTTAAATATCAGCTGTCTAATTCAATGTCTTTCAGTAGGAAGGTTTAGCCTCCGTACCTTTTCTACTAATTCAGCATTTATAAGAAAAATATTCCTTTTCCATACGTGCCTGAAGGAATGAAGCCAAAAGCTTAAATTGTTAATATTGACCAAAAATGTACACAGCCGCAGCATATGCCCCTTGCCATTCACAAAACATATGCTAATTGGAAGTAAATATCATCCATCCATGACTAGACTTGCAAACTCAGAACTGCTTTACAAATAACAAGGTGTGCCTTCTTTCCTTATCAAACAGCAGAGAGAAGGAAAGTCACCCATGGCTCTGTGAATGCATTGATTGATATCCTATTATTTATGTGATTATACAATGAGAAGAAATGTAGGTAAGAAATGAAGAATCTTAGATAAAATTTCTCAATGAATTTCATGTCCAAAAAGAAAATACATGTATTTGAATAACAAAACTCACATTTATCCATTTTAATTATTTATTGATTCCCAGGGGTACTGAGCTGGTTTGTCAAATAAAAATGATATTTCTGAATACTCTGAATTTTTTTTTTTTTACTGAGGTGAAGGATGAAGAAGATTGAAGACATCAAATAACCAAAAACAAACAAACAAAAAAATTGTTCTGAGTTCCTGGTATCTTAATCTTATATACATAGTTGGACAACTTCAAACCAGGTTGAATGTCATTGTGTCTATATTTAAGAATTAGATGACTTTTGGGTCTAATGGTACCCTCTCCTTCCGTGCTTCTTTCCTCACATCTGGTCGCCAAAGAGTCGTTCCGTCACCCTGTAGCCTGCTAATGAGATCCCCCATTTAATTAATACCATAAGAATTTTAATTCTGACTGAATCAATTTAACGTGATGTGATTTTGTCAGCTCTATTCCCCAAGTAAAAAGTGAGCCTGATGCTTATTACATACATCATTTCACGGGCCCTGCATTCCCTGCTGACTTAAACAAATTCTAATTAAGACTAATTAAAGCATCATTTATGAAAGCGCTTGTGATAGCTATGCAAACATTCTGGGTGGGTATGCTTTGCATAATAATTATCCTAGTTAATATTAAGACTAGGTCCTTGGCAATTAGGTCTTTGAAACAGAGAGTTATTCTGAATTTAGCCCTTTTCAGTGTAAGCAATTAATAAAAAAAAAAAAGTGCTAAATTTATGTAGTGGCTTCATTAACAAAATAAATTTAGAAGTAGTAGTATTGTTAGCATTTTTAAAACTAAGCATAATTCCTAATCCAGGTGACAGTTATTAAAATAAAAGAATGCAATTCCTGGATCTGGTAAATTTATTGTAGCCATCTAAGAAAAAACTTAATTTTATACGTTTCAGTCAGTTTTATTTATTTATTTTTTTAGTCAGTTTTATTTTTAAATAAACTTGACTAGTCCAAAGCATATTACTCAAATATTACTTAAATATATAGATGTCTTCTAAGGAACACAGACACCTGAAACAGTATTTTATTTTAAAAATCAGTTTTTTAAAAAACATTTTAAAAATCTAATACAGACTCAACGTGTTGTACAAGCAAATTAAATTTTTTTATAAAATCTTCAATTTTATAATGACTTGATAGACCTAGTATGCAAAATTTTTTAAAAAAATGCTTCCTTACCCCGTTGAGTTTTGTGAAATTAAAAATTCTTACTGCATTCATAGTTTGCTTTTCTTTATTTTTAAAATCCCAATTATATTGTCAGTATTCATTGTGCTGCAAAATTGAAATGTATTAAAATGCTGTAAGAACTGCTAGCCTTTCAAACTCCTATATATACTATTTCTAGGACTATATGGAAGGGTCAAGTGAAGTTGGAGGTTTGAAGAGGCAAATGGGTAGAAAGAAAGAAAATATGACTCCTTTATTAAACAGGTAAAGGAGACTGATAATAGATGTTACCAATAGAAGACTTAAAAGCCTCTTTCTCTTTCATCTTTACAAATACAGTGAATGCAAAATTCAGGGCAGGAAACTCAGAGGTAGGCAACTACTAAAAAGGCTGAGAGCATTAAAAATATAGTCAACTGGCTTTTATCCAGCTGTGCAGAAAAACAAACAGAAGTTTTGTACAAAGTCCTATCTTTGAATACTGATGGGTTGACAATCACTGAGATTGAGGAAGAAATTCTATATCTTACTATGTAGGGAAATTGAGAATCTCTCTAAATTTCTATCAAATACACAGTTATAAATTTTAAAAGCCTCTATTAAACTCCCATGAGAGCAATATGATGCCATAAAGAGCAACAAATAACAGACTGAACTGTCTCTAATGATTCTGTGAGACAAACCTGAGAGTATAAAGTGACATGCATAAATCTAGAAAGCTCAATCACATTCTACACAAAACTGCCTTACAAAATGTAACCCATCCTACAATTCCAAGAGCAGTACTGAAATGTCAAGCAGGCTACAGCCAGGCAGTGAAAGATACAGCTATTCTAACTTCTTTATCAATTAACTGGATATAGCAGAGTAGGTGGGCTCATACATTGGCAAATGACACAGAGCGAGAGGTGTATCATTTTAACACCAGTGAGTAAGTATCCAAAACGATGGCTAACAGAATAAAGCTTACTGGAAATACTTCTAATAGCCAAAACTAGTGGGAAAAAAAAAACTACAAGTCAAAACATTAAAAAAGATTTAAGGAGTTTTAATAAAAGTTTGATCATGATCCATCTGGTTAGCAGATTTTCTTAAAACTCCTAAATTCAGCATGACCTTGTGTCTATATATTTATATATATACATGCTACATAGATAGCTTTTTTGTATGAGAATCATGAAGCAATCCTTTCTTCAAATAAAAGTATAGTCAGTGTAGTCGGAGAGAGATGGGGAAATAACTAGTGAGGAAGGGTTAAATGATGCGATTCAATTTCACAAAGAATTATCAAGTGTCTTCTCAAGGCCATTGAGGACGACTAAAGGGACACATAATCATAGCTTCCCATTTTAGTAATTTCTTTTTATTTGTTATTCAGAGGTCTCTGAGAATCAGACAAACAATTAAATGACAAATCACAGAGGATCCTTCTGAAAACAAGGGCAGAATGTTCAGGATCTGCAAGTGTGGTGAGAGAAATATGTCATCAGTTCAGTTCAGTTCAGTCGTTCAGTCATGTCTGACTCTTTGCGACCCCATGAATTGCAGCACGCCAGGCCTCCTTGTCCATCACCAACTCCCGGAGTTCACCCAAACTCATGTCCATCAAGTCAGTGATGCCATCCAGCCATCTCATCCTCTGTTGTCCCCTTCTCCTCCTGCCCCCAATCCCTCCCAGCATCAGAGTCTTTACTATGAGTCAACTCTTCGCATGAAGTGGCCAAAGTATTGGAGTTTCAGCTTTAGCATCAGTCCTTCCAAAGAATATGTCATGTATATAGGCAAATGGATTATGGGATTGGCACAGAGTCTAAGTGTGGGTTGGGAGGATGGGGACAGTTCTTGCCTGAGGTGATCAAAAGATAAGAATGTAGGAAATGAACAGTGGTATGACTTTGTAAGCATCCTCACACAGAAGGTGGACCAGCTGAGCTCTACAAACACTTTGAAGGGGAAAAAATAATCACTAGCAGAGATTTGGGCTTCCCTGGTGACTCAGACGATAAAGAACCTGCCTGCAATGTAGGAGACCTGGGTTTGATCCCTGGGTCAGGAAGATCCCCTGGAGATTTAGGTGAGAAAATAAAATAGACCAGAAAAGAACCATAGAAGTCATTTGCTTACCATCTAGAACGTAAATTGTAAGCTAGGGTGGGTAATGCGTGACTTCCCTGTTAGCAAGAAGCCCTATAAAATAGGTAACTGTTGTAGCATCGTACCAGCCAGCGAAGGTCACGTTTCCTTAACTTTACCATCATTTCCTTTCTTCTTTTATTCATTTATTTGTTGGCCTCTCTTTTTTGTTCCTTCTTTTTTAATACAACTGAATGGCCTAACTGTGGGAGATGGTCTATATTGAAGTAGATAACCAAATATTTATCATCCAGAGCAGTGGTTCTCAAGTTGGGCTTACGGCAGAACCCCCTGAAAAGCTAATTAAAACACATGTTGCTGGGCCCACACCCAGAATTTCTGATTCACTGAACAGACCCACTACTGAGTGGGTGGAGGCTGAGAATTTGCGTTTTCAACAGATTCTCAGATACTGTTGAAGCAGCTGATTCTGGATCACAATTTTGAGAACCATTGCTCTGCCCAAAATTCAAAAGTACAGTCTGCAAACAGAAACCACAAATGAAATCACTGGTTTGAACAACTGCAATCTTTACATAAACTATTATAAATATTCAGCCAGTAAACATCTAGATGGCCATACCATTTTTTTCCAGATGGTGGCTGTTTCAATTGTTCTATGCCCAAGCCAAATTAAATGTTTTAAACATGACCTGAACACTGTCCATGGAATGTCTTACATTTCAAATTCTATACCAAAATTATTCTTGCTGAGAAGAAAACTCTAAAAATTTTAGGCTTCATCTAAATATTTCATTTTACAGTTGAGGCACTGGACCCCTTAGAAAAGAGGAAGTGGCAACCCTGGATTAGTTGCAGGCAACCCAACATCACCCAGTTCACACTAAGTAGGAATAGAAAGAACACATCCCTACACCAATATCACATTGTTGAACCAATTTACTGTACAAAGGAGGAAACTAAAGCTCAAAGAGATTAAATGTCTTGCCTGAGACCACACAACACTAAGTCAAGATTAAGTTTTCCTAAAAGGGAGCAAAGGTTTCTCCACCATCATCTCACTGTCTCTGTACTTAACCACCAACGATAATTCTTTAAAACTGATCATCAAGTTTTTTTTTTTTTTTACAGTGGGAATTTCATCTTTCTTAATGTTCTGACTTTTCTCGGTAAGTACCTACAGGAAGGTAGGTCCTTTGTTTTATCTGGATTAGAAATGCTCATTTTGGACAAACTACTAGGTCCAAATATGATTGTTGTCAAGTCCTGTGGACTGTTGAGAGATTAAAAGTAGACCAGCTAGTGGATCGTGGATGCTTTAGTTTTAGTCCCCTATAAACCAGAGGTGTACCAGTAGTCCTCTCGGGAAGGCGAACTAGCCAGCTTGTATCTGAGAGCACTGTGTTCCATAAATGCCTCCAAGAAACTGTGAGTGACAAGAGATTGGGGAGAGAATTTCCGTTTGTTTTCTTTTTCAAACACACCAGGTTTGTATGGATTTCATTTGATCAAGTGAAAAGCCTATAAAGAGAAAGAGGTGGAATGAGGTTTCAAGATCTATATTCTCCAAGGACTAATAACTGGCAGGGGCAACCGGGGCTGAAGTGGAAGTGAGCAAGTTGGGCAGGGATTTAACTCACACCCCGAAGGGAAGGTTTGTATATGGGTTGTTTGTTCAAATAACAGTTTAGCCTTGGAGTTTAATACAAGGTATTCAAGTAAAATAAAAAGTAAACCCCACTCAGCGAGGCAGCAAGCTCAAGGAGGAACCTGGCTTTACGACAGACACACATGAAAAGCTGGTGAGAGGAAATAAGCGTGCACTGCAATCTTCCTCTCCTAACAAAGATGGACAACAATGGAATTTGCAGAAGTCAGTCCTAATGCTTGTGAACCTTTCTTTGCTTTCAGCTACCTCTTTGATTATTGCCTCTTTCATCAGAGGAGGCACGGAGGCCAAAGAGGGGAAAGAGTGATGCACCCCAATTCACTACTTGTTAACAATGGAGTGTAAAAAAGGAGGGAGGCAGAGGTGGGGAAGGAGGAAGGACTTACCAAATGAGGTTTGGGGGATTATCTGTGGATTTCATTTAAACATTCTCTATCGCACCCTGAATATAATGGAAAAAGTAAAAGTTGGGCTTTATTCACCTATATGAATATGTGAAATTCAGTCTCTACTTGCCACTTACATCTCTATGAAGGGCATACAAACAGTGCAGATGGAAATGATATTGTTTAGTTAGTGAATGTTCAACAGGGTGAACCAAAAATCAAAATATAAATGTGCATTGTATAAACAGAGAAATTTAGAAAGCCATGTTAATTGTATCTAGTTAATTTTTAACAGCTTCTTGGTATATTAGCTTTCTAGGTTGTACTCTATTCCTTTCCATATTACTCTATTGACAGGCAGCTGGTGCAGTAATAAAACTGCTATTCCCAGATCTGCCAAGGGCTCAGAGAGAGATGAGTACAAGACAGATATCTACCCACTCACCATTTAACGTGTACCGTTTCCTACTGAACATGCAGATGGCATGGCGGTCCCAGATTTCATTTGAGTTAATCTAATCCCTCCACTGCTCCCACTAGAAAGGAGGGCATTAGCAGCCATATGTCAACCAGATTTGTCAGATTATTCATTACAATTAATTGCTGTTCTCACTTAAGGCCTTTAAGGCTGTGAATTGCTCTGAATTCTATTGCAAACACAAAATTATGAGTAAAAGACTTTAGCCCTGTCATTCAAATTTCACGCTGACCTTTATCAGCTTTTGGCTTTTCCATGGGTGCTGGGCTGAAAGCTTTCTAATTGGTGTTCCATTTCTTCCTCACTACAGGTAAGCTGTCGGCCTAGGCAATAAGTATGACCAGAAAGACAAGAGGAAAAACTCTTAGGTCCCAGCAGACAGTATTTAACTGCCAACTAATAATACATTAGGAGGGTAATGAAACGAGCTAGATGTCATAATGACCCAGTATACTAATTAAGTCTCTAAATACTGCAGGTTTTTAAGACATTTTCTGTCTTAGAAAAGCTTATTTTTGGAACCCAATTTCTTTTTACATTGTTTCATTATTCAAACTCTTTTGTAAGTTATTATGGATGATCATTAGAAATTAACCAAATTAATACCCACACCTTCTCATGAAGGTGAAGTTGGACTCCAACAAGCTGGACTCTGTCAATGTTGTCATTTTACTGTATCCTCTGACCAAGGAAAACTTGAGACTTTCAGCCCCTACAAAAGTTGTTATTGAATTTATTTTATTTACTGCTACAGGATACCATAATTCAAAGTTAAAAGCACTGTGTTGTACTCATTCCTTTAATTTTCAGGGTGCTGTTGAATCTGTTTGGTGATGACTGTGTCCTCAACCAAAGTGATGGTGAGACAGAATCAGTACTGTTTGATTAGACGATCATCAGAGGAACCTTGATTGCCAAGAAGTGTCTGTCATTGAGATTATTAAGCCACAGTGGGGCTGCCTTGATTAACACTTTGTTTGCAACTTCAGACCAGTGATTTTGGCAGATGTTTCACAAATCTTGACATGAAGCTTTTATTAAGGATCTTCTAAGCAGGAGAAGTTGACAGTTGAAACTTCTGATTTCCTTGTTTGCATTTGAAGTCTTTGTAGAATAACTTAAGGTAACATCTTAGGTGGGGATGAAGTGGAAGGGAGGAAATTAATGGTGATTTTTTTTCCCCCTGATAGTTACAGAGGTTACTACTAGCAGCCAAAAGCTATTCTTACCACTCAAGTGCTAGAACAATCATGTAATAATATGAGCATGAGGTTTGGCAATCTTCTCTAAAACAAGAATACTAACCTTATGCTCCCTTAAAGCAATGTTTTTTTTTTTTTAATAAAATAACAGAACAATTATAGTACTTAAATCAGATCTGCATTTCAGTACACTGCTTATTCTTCCTTTTACTGAACATGGAGATTTTCAAATGGTAATGTAGGTCAAACAAAAAAGGCCAAGGATATAGTTATTGGCCTATAAAAGCATAATTAATACATTTTCCCTCTAAATGAGAAAAAAAAAAGTAGTCTCTTTCAGGTAGGCTTTTCTTCTGATTAAATACGATCTTTGCTCAATATTTTAAAACCCTGAACATGATTCAAAAGAGTTTACGCAAGATGACTACTATGTCATGGATAGATTTCTCTTCTTAATTTAAAAATTAAAGACACTATATAAAAAACACAATATTTAATTTATGTAAAGATATGTAAGGTTACATCTTTTGTTAATATAGATGAAAGACAAATATGTCCATTTCTGCAAAATTAATATTTGTCCATCTTTCAAATGATCACAGATTAATTTCTCTGTTAGAGCACAAAGAGTTTTATCTTTATTTTTTAAATTTATTTATTTTAATTGGAGGATAATTACTTTACACTATTGTGATGGCCTCTGCCATAAATCAACATGTAGCTTTGAAACATATACATTATCATATGTAAAATAGCTAGACCTATTTTTTTTACATGTCCTGGCATCTTTTTTGTCCAACCAATAGGATTTTCTGATTGAACTAAGCTGAGGGATGATGTGAATGACTGAACAAGCTTTGCTATCAGATGGTTATTAGATCAAGAAAAAGTTAGGGTCTGTATGGAAGCAAAAGAAGGACAACCACTAAATGAAAAAGGAAACAATAATGATGCAATGGATATAGGAGGAGATGCTCTCCATTTCCAGCAACCTCAAGCAGCAGAAAGTGATTGCTGAGAGAAGTCTGAAACAGTGACCCCAGATTTATTATATAAAGGTAATATTTCAACCTTTACCCCTGCTAGTAATAATCAAAACCGAATGATCTGGTCAGTCAGATTGCCCCACTGAACCTCACTTGCTCCAACCATGTACGTGAGAGATTTGGAATAAATCATTTCTTTTATTTCCTAAATAAAAATAAATAAATAAAATAATAATTAAATAAAAATAAAAAGAAATAAATCATTTCTTTTATTTCCTAAAAGTTATGAAACGCTGAGGAAAATAAAAACAAGTATAAAGCTTATCCAGAAGCAAAAACATCTGTATATCAAAGACAAAAAATTTTGACAAGTTGTATTGGTCTCTTTTCACATCATCCATGAGAATTAGCTTGAGGTGAAATGAAAACAATAATGAAATCACAAGTGATTTTCTAAAATGTCTAAGCCCACTGCTTTCTCTCTGTGAGGGCAGTCCAAGCTAGGCTACAGCTGTTTAAAGTTTTGTGTTATGTTTTGTTTTGTTTGATTTTGTCTCTCCTGTTACTGGTACAAACAACATCTGTCACTTTTGATTTTATGTTCTGTGATGAGAAAAACTATATATGTCTGATTCTTAGTTATATATTTCTAGAACTCAATGTAGTATCTAGTGGTTAATGGATATGTAATAAATATTTGTTGAATGAGTAAAATAAATGAATCACAATGACAAACATAAATATCTTTTTTTCCCCTGCTGCTGCTACTGCTAAGTCACTTCAGTCGTGTCCGACTCTGTGAGACCCCATAGACGGCAGCCAACCAGGCTCCCCCGTCCCTGGGATTCTCCAGGCAAGAACACTGCAGTGGGTTGCCATTAATCTGGTAAAAATATAGTGTCAAGTGTCCAATATCTTATTGGAATAGTTTGTATTATAATGTCTAATATTGGGAAATTATAAAGTCCAATATCTTATTGGAACAGTTTGAAATAGATTTATCTTGATTTCCATTGATTTTCTCTATCCTGTTTTATTTCTGTTTACTTAAATATATCTGAGTTTGAAGATAATTTGGGGAATTCAAAAAATCCATTCAGCCAGGGCTGAGTTCCTTAGAAATTTACCAATTACATTTTTGCTAACTAAAAATAAAGATATTCTAATATTTGGATAGTTGCATGACTTCAAATGCATAATAGCATATACATAACACATAATACACATCAAATATGGCAGAATTTATAAGTGCTAAAAAAAAAAGTCACCTACACAGGTAAGTTTTTGTTTCAAATATATGCAAATGTTTGGGTTTATTCTTCATTAAATTTTATAAGACATTAATTAAACCTCCCAAAACCAAAGTCCATCTCATTTAAAGTCACTTCAGTTGAAAAATGTCCCAGTTAGAGTATTAATAGATAAGTTAATCTGTCACAATGAAGAAAAGTTTTTTCCTTCCTTAAAATAGCACAAAACCAAAATGCAAACTCTTAGCTGATGAAACATTAAAAAGCTCCCACCAGCAGCAGAAATCAGCAATATTAAGGGCCAGATTATAATATTCAACTTAGCCTTATTAAGGTAACTTTTTTCTTCTAACACATTGGTTGTTAAAAGCAAAAATGAAGCAATCTAGTTTTAAACTAGTTTAAACCAAAACTTTAAGTTTATGAAGTCTCAGTTCTTATCCTAGCTATTACATAATCATTATGAATTTCTACTTTAAAAATAGGCCAAATATGTATAAAAATGAAAGAATATCTTTGTTCAAATAAATATGAAAATTTTGCATTCTTTGTCAGAAGACTTTGTTTATATTTTGGCTCTCCTCTGTGCCATTTGACTCTATAAAAACTCTAAACTGAGAAAGTTATGGAAAAAGGCCTTAACATAATGTAATGACCAAAACATTTCTATCAGAGAGAAAAGTAAGGAACATGGCAGGGCAAATCTTAGATTTTTAAATTTTTAAAAACTTAGATTTTTAAAAGGGTAGCTATTCTCACTTACTGATAACAAGGGTGAACACCCCATATTCTCTTTCTGGGTGTGACTGAACCAGTCTATTTAATCAACATCCCATGCACACATAACTGTACAGTTGTGGGGATAACCTGATGTATGATTTCTAACATAAAAAAATAAAATATTAGTACAGAAAACAGGTTTGATACCAAGTAAGAGTTCTAAGCAGAAACCTGTAAATGCTAACTTGAGGATTTTTAAAGATTAAAGGATTATTAAATATCATATCATTAAAGAATGGCTAAAAAACAATGTTCCAGATAGACACAAAAGTAATCAAAGCAGACTAAAAATTGGAATTCTATTACGTTGCTTTTGCACACCAATACGCAGGGGAAAACACTGGAAATGTATATATATATATACACACATATATATATATATCAAATGCTAACAGTGTTTTCTTTAATAAGCCTTTGGTCTTAACAATTGTTCATCTATATTTTCTAGAAACACTGCATGGAACATACTCTCTTAAGTGAGGGAAAATGTTAAGGGATACAGTAAATTCAAAAGATGGACGGAAAATTTGGTAGTTGAAGAAAAAACATGACAAAGTATGATTTAATCTGAACTTCGATGAACAGGTGAAAGTTTTTCTGGGTGCCAGGAATAGCATAAATGGCACCTAGATGGAAAGCAACAGCACAAAGTTCATGTTGCTGGCATATGGACTGGTTCAGGGTTAAGTGCGACATGGGACTGCAGAAAGTTGGTTTGGATTCAGGTTATGGGTAGTCTTCAAAGCCATGCTAAGGACTCTACTTTGACTGGAGTGACAGAGGGGCAGGGGCAGAGAATACGGACAGCCCTTGAAAAAGGGACTCACATGAGTATAGAAATTTGAAGGGGATCTCCTTGTGGTAGCTTATGATGCTAACTGAAAGCAGGGAAATTTCTCAGAAAGTTTTTGCAGTTTCCTTGAGAGGTTCTAATAAGAGTTAGGTTAGGCAGCAAGAGATTTGAAGGCTTTTCAGAGCTAAAATTACAAGGATTTGCTACTGACTGGCTCTGAAGACATGTGGTGAGGGTGGGCTCTAGGAAGACTACCAGGATTTAACAGCTCGTTTTGCAGAAGAAGCGTCAACTGTCAGAGCCTGACGTCAGCCCACTAGTTAAAACCTCGTATTAATGCTCTGACTTGAGGATGTGAAAGAACTGAGTTTGCTATGCATGTATGCAGGGCAGAAAATACAAAGCTAAGGACAAAATTCTGGAGGATTTCTTATTTCAGGGGCAAGAGGAGAAAGACAAGCCCTTGAGGAAGCAGAGGAAAGTTCAAATACAACCAAGATGTTTCCTTTCACAGGAGACAAGAAGGGGAGAATATTTCAAATGAGAAATAAAGGGCAGCACAGTCAAGATGCTCCTAGGGGACAGGGAAAGAATGTTGAGGGTTTTAGCTTCACACCTGCCTCTCTGTCCCACTCCCAGCCTTTGAAGCTATAACACTTGTCCCCAAAATATCCCCTATACAAACGAATGTGTGAGAGGAGAGAAAGAATAAAACAACAAAAACCTGCCCTGAGATTTATTTAGCTGAGAAACAGTGCATCTTAAACCTAGAAGGACTTCAAGGTCAGTTATGTAAACTTTCATTTCATATACCAAAAAAAAAAAAAAATGTAAGGCTGCCACCAGACTATATGACTTGCTCAGGGCCCCAAAATCTCAGTGCCCCTGGAACATACCTTAGTGCTTGTCTAGTCCACATCTCCACTGATACCAATCTTAGCTAGTTTCCTTTAAGAAGGTTAGAACCACGGAAAACACCACTGAATTCATGAGGTAGAATTCTGAGTCATTCTCTCTTAAGCATTTTTTCTGGATCTAAAGCCTTCTTTTCCTTGAAGTAGGCTTATCTTTAGTAAAAAGACCACCTCCTTGTCCATCATCATTAGTATCTAGGTTTTATTTTTATTTGTTTTGCTTGTTTTATAGTTCACAGGTAAAAAAAATGAACATTGGAAATGATATTTCTCTTTAAAAGAAAAGCTAAATAGATAAGAAAGAATATCAGGAAGGAAAAAATGGGGTAGTGGGTGAGTACACATCAAAAACATCTGACAGAACTAGCTGAACTATGAGAAGTGAAACATGAAGGAAGACAGCAGAAAAGAGCACCCTTAAGGGCTCTCTATTTTCTCCTGTTTCATGAAGGAAAAGATACAAGAAGCTGGTTGAGAAGATCACGGGGGTCACAGTGTCCCCAGCAGTCAGCAGGGAGGGCCCTGTACACAGGACCATGGAAATGATATACGAAGAAAATGGTTGGATGGAAGTTGGAAGCAGTCTCCATGTGAGTTGGAGGGAAAAAAAATAGCGTGCAAACGGTCACTCTTACACAACTGACAAAGATGTAATTAATTTCGAGAGCAGCTATTTTGAGGAAATTGAGGTGATACGGGGCTTCCCAGGTGGTGTTAGTGGTAAAGAGCCTGCCTGCCAATGCAGGAGACACAAGAGACAATCCGTGGGTCGAGAAGATCCCCTGGAGAAGGAAGTGGCAACCTACTCCAGTATTCTTGCCTGGAGAATCCCATGGAGCAGAGGAACCCTATACAGTCCATAGTGCCGCTAAGAGTCAGACAAGACTGAAGCGACTTAGCACGCAAGGTGATACTGTTATGGACCAAAGGTTTGAGTTCCATCAAAACGTGTCTGTTAAAGCTCTAACCATCGTTGTGGCTGTATCTGGAGATGGGAACTTCGAGGAAGTAATATATGTTTAAAGTGCTCATAAGAATGAGGCCCCGGCCAGACCTGACGACCTTCGGCAACACGTGCCAAGTCACTGTGCTGCCACTCCATCTCAGATCACACTGCCTGCACTACACTGGCGCCTTCACCTACGCCCCGGCTCGTCATGTCCGGTACCTGAGACATCAATAGATCGGCCTTGCGAGATCACACGTACCTACCCTCCCCAGGCTAGTCACAGGCGCGGGAACACCCCTTCCTGGGCAGCTCGCCATCCAACCACCTCCACCAGGGCGCATCCACCAGCTACTACCAGTTCTCCAGGATGGGCCATGCATCCTGCCGTCCTGCACCAACGTAATGCCTCCACCGACTCTGTGCGGCTCAACCTCAGTCTCTTGAACCCACAGTGACGTGATGGAAGCCAGGCCGACCACAGCTCCAGCAACACCCATACGTGCAGTGCGTAAGCGTGCCTAGCGCCTCCTGCTTTACTGTAGCCTCCTTTCTGAGGCTGCGCATGCGCTCACCCCTGCCCCATCCTCTAGTCGCTCAGGCAGCGCAGCTGGACTTCGCCCCATAAGCACCTCCTTTCCTGTCCAGCTTTCTGCTCTGGGAAAACCCGCGTAGGTTCGTGGCCCCTAGCCTGGAAGGAGAGTATCCCTGTGAATCGTGTTGCTGGATCTTGATCCCATCTAGGACCTCCCAGCCGCCTGAGCTTATGAGGTTTCTGCAGTTCGCAATTGCTATTGGTCCAGCTCAGATTTTTCGAACCTGATGCAACTTGAGGGTGTTCACTTCACCACCACGTGGACACGTTCTAAGGCAAACTGGAACACTGCCAGAGGGAAACTGCTTCTGATTTAGCAATGATGTGAAGGAAAGAAAAAGAAAGAAAGAAAGGGGTCCTGACCTTATAGGATTAGTGTCCTTGTAAAGAGAGGCCATGGAGCTTGCTCTCTTTTCTTGCAGACACAAAGAGGTCATGTGAGCACAGTAAGAAGGCAACTACCTGCAACCCAAGAGGGGAGCTCTACCAGACACCTTAGTCCACCCTACCAACACCGTGATCCTGGACTTCCTGTCTTGAAAAACATGAGAAAATAAACATATTGTTTAAGCCAGTTAGTCTGTAGTATTTTGTTATGGCAGCCCTAGGTGACTAGTTCCTTCTCTGTAAAGTGAGACAATAGAAGTACCTATCTCATTGGCTAATGTGAGGATGAATTGAAATTTACGTGTAAAGTACTTGTACATAACTAGTCAATAAATATTAATTAAAAATAATAAAGGAATAAGGTTTTTTTCACCTACCATGATTATGAGTAAGATAAACCACCTTGAGCTGTAAAATAATTGTGATGTCACTTTTAGCATTCCTAGGTTATATTGCATTTGGATAACAAAAATCTGAATTTATAAATTAATTTCTAGTAATATTATAGAGGGCTCAGAAGTTAAAAGCTCCAAAGATACTGAATTTGGATCCCTTCATCATATCAGAGTGTCACAGAGTGAACAGCTTTTATTCTTGCTTTTGTTATTGTTGCTGTTCAGTTGCTAAGTCGTGTCCAACTCTTTGTAACCCCGTGGACTGCAGCATGCCAAGTTTCCCTGTCCTTCAGTATCTCCCGGGGTTTCCTCAAACTCATATCCATTGAGCTGGTGATGCTATCCAACCATCTCATCCTCTGTTGCCCCCTTCTCCTCCTGCCTTCAATCTTTCCTAACATCAGGGTCTTTTCCAATGAGTAGACTCTTTGCCTCAGATGGCCAAAGTATTGGAGCTTCAGCATTAGTCCTTCCAATGAGTATTCTGGGTTGATTTCCTTTAGGATTGACTGATTTGATCTCCTTGCAGTCCAAGGGACTCTCAAGAGTCTTCTCCAGCACCACAATTTGACGGCATCACAATTCTGACTCTTACTTCAGTGAATTCTAACAGTCTCAGACCATGAGACACTCCTCATATCATCATACCACAATGAAGCCCTTAAGTCTACCTTAGTATGTGCTGTAATTCAGACATTTCTCTACCTCTTTCATGTAGTTATTTGATAAATAGCTATGCCTATGATTTGTGGTCATTTAAAAATATATTTCACCTTTAGTCAATTTCCTTTTGTAATCTTCAGATTAAAAAAAAAATTGAATCTGCTTGTTTTTGCACAGCACTGTCCTGTTTTCTTGGAGTTGTCAAAAATCATGTGCATGTGAAAAAGCACAGACTCACTTTAATGTTCTTTATTCCCACATATCTTAGTCAGAAGAGGCTTTATTATAAGGCTAATGAAGACTCCACACCCTTCAGTTACAAGGCCCCTTCCAAGGATCTGAAAGAAGCTCTGGGAATTTTGTATTCATAATTCTATATTACATCACTTAAAGAGGGCTTCCAATCGTATACAGTCCCCCAAACCAGGATCAAATCTTGCTGTTGCTGTATCTTCCAAGCTTTCAAAATCTGTAATACTTAAAGTAACATGCAAAATTTAAAAGCAATTCCAGTTTAAAAGAAATCAGGCTATGGAGAGTAGTCTGTAGCAAAATAACTCTGTATATAGCTTTCGGCCTCCAGATCGAACCAAAGCAGGTATTTCTGTGCATATTGATAGATCATAACTTTATTTTAGCACCAGAAATATTTTATCAAATGCAGTTTTATGTAGTGGAACTTCTCTAGCCTAAGATAGTCAAGAAGAGCCTGCTCACTTACCACCCCTTCAACCCAAACACTGAAGCACTGCTAGAGAACTGGATGGATTCTCTCTCCACAGCAGTTTGAAAATCACTAATCTAAATGGGAATACACAGTGGAAATATGATTGGGGACAGAGAATGGATGGCCTGTGTGAATTTTTTTTTTTTTTTTTTTGCAGTGTGTAAGTGCATTATTGTAGAAAAATCTACCAAGTAAGACTGTAAGATATTCACCAATCCCCACAGGACAAACAAGCATCTCTTTCATGGGTGAGATACATTTATTTCTAGAGTCATGGAGTACTGTGCAAGGTGAATTTTCAAGGCTCTTTCTTTTCAGTTGATTCTCAGCTGTCTTAGGATAATACAAGAATAATTTCTTTCAGAGATGTTTATATTCTAAATGGTCAAAGATTAATGTTGACAACTACAAGGTATAGGAAATACACAGAAGCATAGTTCATGTTTTAGCAGGTGAATTCTTTCTTTTTTTCCCCTATGGGACTCTAAAAACCTGTGTCTTTTAAAAGGCCTTGAAACCAAGTTCAAAACACTCAAGAAAATACCCTTCATGCCCTTCATATCACTGAGACTTTCTTCTAATTACATTTTAAATTTTACTCCCTTTACAAATATTTCGTGATGCAAAAAATGAGATTTCAAAGGTATCTTCTTGGTTCTAGTTCTTCTAAACATCCAGTGAACTTGATTTTCTTTAAGAAACATTACATTAGTCACATTGCTCTCCTTTTAATGTCACGATGCTCTCCTTTTAAACCATCAATTCTTTAATCATGTCATTTTTACCTTGTTTAATTCTTCATGGTAGTCTTAACCTTCAATCATTCCTCCATTCATTCAGCAAAAATTTATTGTGTCTGTCTGCCAGATTCTGAATAAGAAACTAGGAGTACAAAGAGAAATAGAATTAGAACTTGTCCTCAAAAGAACTGGGTTCTAGTGGTCAATGATCATGCTGGTTGATTCATCTCTGGAATCTTCTTATGTAGCTAGGTATTTAATAAATGTATTCTGTTGCCTTGGAGTAACCATCTAAGCAAGATGCATAGACATTGCATTTGTGGAAATTTCATATTTCCATGAATGCTCAGAAATAGGTTCTATATTTCATTTTCTAATCATTTGCTTCTTTTATATGTGTGTTGTTAATCTAATATCTAGGATAAGTTATTTCGTTCATACAGATTAAGTTGCTACCAGTACTAGATATGTTTCTAATCATGAGCTTACTTAGAAATTACACATACTTATTTAATATTCTATAAATTCCTAATTGGAGCACCAAAATCCTATACAGTAATTCCCTTACATACAAACCATCAAGTTGCAAACTTTCAAAGATACAAACGTGTGTTCATCAGCATTAGGGATAAGTGAAATTGCAGCTTGCCCTCCATCTCCTATTCCTGACAGTCCTTTAACTCTACTGTCTCCCACTTCATCTCTCTCCAGGCAAGAGTCAGTAACTCTTCCTGCCTGTTCACTTGATGTCAGCCCCTATATTCCAGCTGTTGTACTGTACTACTGTACTTTTCAAGGTACTGTACTTCAAGATTTAAAATGTTTTCTTTTTGTGTTTGTTTTTTATGTGTTTGTGTGAAAAGTATTATAAACCTATTATAATACAGTTCTCTATAGCTGATTGTGTTAGTTGGGTACCTAGACTAACTTTGTTGAGTTTAGAAACAAATTGAACTTACAAATGTGCTCTCAGAATAGAACTCATTCATATGTAGGGGACTTACTGTAGTTACACATGAAATGCTGATTGTATTATCATTTAGTGTTTATAGCATTAGCCAAGAATTAGTAAAATGTCTACTAAGCAAGAATTGAGGCTTCCCTTGTAGCTCAGTTGGTAAAGAATCTGCCTGCAATGCAAGGGACCTGGGTTCGATTCCTGGGTCAGGAAGATCTCCTGGAGAAGGAAATGGCAACCCACTCCAGTATTCTTGCTTAAAGAATCCCATGTCCTGGTGGGCTACGGGCCATGGGATTGCAAGAGTTGGACACGACTTAGCAACTAAACCACCACCACCAAGCAAGAATTAGGAATAATGTATTTGAGGGATGGATCCTGCTTGAGTGAATTAATTCAGTGTTGGGGCCCCAGATCCTGAGAATCTCATTGGTTTCCTTTCTTCCCCACTAATATTTGCATCACTGATTACATCTCCAAAGGAGATTCCTCTGGTAATTGAGCCTCTCATCTGTTAACACCTCATACTTTCTTTTATTTAAAGCATTCTTGAGTTCAAAATTTTTTTTTAGCCAGCCAAGCCCAAGGGTTATCTCCTACTAGCTTCTTTGCTAGCCTAGAAGGGAAGGAAGCAGTAGAGGAGCCTTATTCATCTGTTTTGAAAACACTTGGTCTGGGGAGAAAACCCACTTTCTATTTATTTGACTTGATGGCCCCCACTTTGACTCTTATCAGCCTACACTCCATATACTTTCTGATGTACCCGCATGTAGCCTGTCATGGTTACCAGTGACTGCTATTATTAAATATACAAAATCATTTTACCAGATGATAAAAGAAGCTAGAGTGTCTAAAAATTTCATATATCTAACGTGTTGTATAAACAGCCTAAATCCCCATACATTTTATAACTTCAGCAGTCTAAAGGTTAAAGCCTGTCAGTTGAATTTCATGAATTCCAGGAAGAAATGGGGAAGTAGCACCAACTCTTCATTGTACACCAGTGATCAAACATCTCCTCATTACACTTCAATATTGTTGCCTCTAAAGGTCACCATTGCTGAACATAATCACACAAAATCAAAACTGCAAACTTTATATATCATGGAGGTAGTAAATAGCTTGGAGGTTTATTTTCTGGTGCCTGAACAACATTCTGAACCCATTTATAAATCCTTGGGAACTGTGGCGGGAACCAAACATATTTGCAATGCTTGACAATAGCTCCAATTAAATCAATTTCATATAAAAATATTTTTTCACTCATTTCAGGTGAAAAACACAACTCCTATTCATTAAGTAGAAAACATCTTTTTAATTGGTCTGTATAAAATGGATTTTTCCTTCCTTTGTCTTCCTGTAAAAACAAATTTGGTAATTATTTATAAAGCACCTTCAGGAAGGAATGTATAAAAGTTGAACTCAAAGGGAAGTAATGAAGTTCATTTAGTAAAGTCTTGGTATGCCCAATAAGTCACAGATGTTCTTTAGTTTTTCTGTGCATTGATTTTGCTGTATGTTATTTGGGCAATCTGTCACCTTGTAAGATCTATAGCCTAGCTTTATCCAAGCCACCACTGGCTCTTGCCTGAATTATTATAACAGCCTAACTGCTTCCACTGTTACTCCCCTGCATTCCTTCTCTGTTCTAGAGTCAGCATTATCTTTTGAACAAATAACTTCATATCTAAAGGAAAGGAACCCTTCAGTGGCTTCTGATTACATGTAAAATAAAATTCAAATTTCTTACCACAGTCTACAAAGCCCTGAATAAACTGACCCCTGCTTATCATTCTGATCTCAACTCCCACCATTGTTTTCCCTTACTCAACTTTAGCAACTCAACTCATTTATTGAACATGCCAAGTAATTTGAGCCTAGAGATCTACACTTTTATTATTCATTGTGCAGGAAAGAATCTTGTCCCCACATCTTGACATGGCCATTTCTTTTTTTTTTTCCCCCCTCTATCTCCTCTAGAATACTCTCAGAAAATCTGTTTCTACCCATCCAAACTGTTTACTTTCCCCTCCTAACGACTCTTTCCCCACCTCTTCATTGTTTCTTTCATGGAATTTACAATCTGAATTTATAATCTGTCTTATTCAGATATTTTGTTTGCTGGTTCTTTCTGTCTCTGCCTTCACTAGTAAACAAATTGTGCTTAGTCTGTCTTATTCAATGGCATGCAATAGAAACTCAATAATAATTTATATAAGTATGATAAAGTCCTGGAATATTTCTCTTGTTAAAAATGTCTTTATGCCATTAAAGCAAGTTTGCAGACAGACTTAATTCAGAAAAAAACAACATAACAGTTTGACATGTATAGATGCAATGAGTATAAAGCACACTTTTATATGTTGTACTATTTTACATATTCATTTATAATTTTTGCTGTAGTAGCATGGTAAATTCAATATGATATTTTTTAGAAAGTATGATTTTTACCATGTTATAATGAAAAATGAGTTTTAATTAGATTCCTAATACAGTTTTTACTTGAAAAAGATGATAAAGTATTTCTCTTCCAGTATGCAGCAACTACCAGGGAGTATTTTTTTAAATGTCTTCCCCATATTTAAATCAAACCATTCAGTACTGTAGGAGCAGGAGGCCAACTGGTGATAAAATAATGCCCTTTGTTCTGATTTCTTGCCTTCATGGTAAAGAACTTAAGATGCTTAGTTGCTTGTTTTCATATTAGACCATTAAGTTCCCCACCTAAGAATTCAGAAGAGAA
Source organism: Bos mutus (assembly GCF_027580195.1). Lineage (NCBI taxonomy): Eukaryota > Metazoa > Chordata > Mammalia > Artiodactyla > Bovidae > Bos > Bos mutus. The sequence continues at coordinate 96,355,297 of NC_091618.1, read as the reverse complement.
CAATTCAAAAAGCAAATTAAGAAATCCCTTTTCCATAGCATCAAAAAGGTTAAAATACTTGAGAATACACTTAACCAAGAAGGCGAAAGACTTGTACACGGAAAACTACAATTTTGCTGAAAGAAATAGAAGATATAAATAAATGGGAAGACATGTTGCACTTATGGATTAAGAGTCACTGTTGTTAAAATATACATATTGCCCAAAGTGGTCTACAGATTCAATGCAATCCCTATCAAAATCATAATGGAATTTTTTGTAAAAAATAGGGAAAAAAAACCCTCTAAAATCCACTAGGAACCCCAAGCGACCTTGAATAGCCAAACAATCTTGAAAAAGAACAAAGTTAGAAGCCTCATATATACTGATTTCAAACCATACTACAAGGCACCAGTAATCAGGTGGTGTGGTATTGGCATAAAACAGGTATACAGACCAATGGAACAGAATAGATAATAAACCCTTGTATATGCGGCGAAATGATTTTTGACAAGGATGCCAAAACTTAGAGAAAGGACAATCTTTTCAACAGATATCAAAATCAACAAATGGTATTGGCAAAACTGGATATCCATATATAAAAGAATGAATGTGGACCCTTATATTAAAAAAATTAACTCACAATGGATCAAAGATATAAATATGAGACATAAAACTAAAACTTTTGAAGAAAACAGAGGAGAAAAGCTTCAGGACATTGGATTTGGCAATGATTTCTTGGATATGACACCAAAAGTTCAGGCAACAAAAGCAAAAATAGAGACTACATCAAACTTAAAACTTTTGCACATCAAAGGAAACAATCAACAGAGTAAAAAGACAAACTTTGGAATGAGAAGTTAATATCTAACATCGAAAAGATACAACAATAACAACAAAACCTTATTGAAAAATGGGCAAAGAATTGAATAGACGTTTAATGGCAACCCACTCCATTACTCTTGCCTAGAAGATTCCGTGGATGGAGGAACCTGGTGGGCTACAGTCTATGGGGTCACAAAGAGTCGGACATGACTGAGCAACTTCACTTTCTTTTTCTTTTCTCTAGAAAAGATATACAAATAACCAACAAGCATATGAAAACATGCTCAACAAAGGTAATCACAAGAGAAATGTAAATCAAAACCTCAATAAGATATCATTTCACATCCGCTAGGATTGTTGTTGTTCAGTCATCCAGTCGTGTCTGCTCTTTGCAACCCCATGGACTACAGCACTCCAGGCTTCCCTGTCCTTCACCACCTCCCAGAGTTTGCTCAAACTTGGGTCCATTGAGTCAGTGATGCCACCCAACCGTCTTGTCCTTCTGCCTTCAATCCTTCCCAGCATCAGGGTCTTTTCTAATGAATTGGGTCTTCACATCAGGTGGCCGAAGTGTTGGAGCTTCGGCTTCAGCATCAGTCCTTTCAATGAATTCAAGGATTGATTTCCTTTAGAATTGACAGGTTTGATCTCCTTGCTGTCCAAGGGACTCTCAAGCGTCTTCTCCAACACCACAGTTCAAAAGCATCAATTCTTTAGTGTTCAGCCTTCTTTATGGTCCAATCTCACATGGCCACTATCAAAAGAGCAGAAAATAACAAGTGTTGGTAAGGATGTGAAGAAATTGGAATATTTGTTCACGGTTGGTGGGAATGTAAAATGGTGTATTTATTATGGAAACAGCATGGCAGTCCTTCAAAAAATTAAAAATGGAATTACCATATAATCTTGCCATTCCACTTCTGGGTATTTCCAAAAAGATTCGAAGTAGAATCTTGAAAAGATATTTGTACACCCGTGTTCCTCACAACATTACTGACAATAGCCAAGAAATGTAAGCAACTCAAATATCCATCAATAAATGAATGGATAAAGAAAATGTATTACATACAAAGGAATATTAGGAAGTCTTAAAAAAAGAAACCCAATTACATGCTGCAGTATTAATGAACCTCAAGAAGATTAATGCCAAATGAGATAAGCCAGTAACAAAAGGACAATTATGGTGTGATTCCACTCACACGAGTTATCTTAAGGCAGTCAAAATCTTAGAAACAGAAAATAGAAAGTTGATTGCCAAGGTCTTAGAGAAGGCAATGGCAACCCACTCCAGAACTCTTGCCTGGAGAATCCCAGGGACGGGGGAGCCTGGTGGGCTGCCGTCTATGGGATTGCCCAGAGTTGGACACGACTGAAGCAACTTAGCAGCAGCAGGATGAGTTAGCATTTAAGGGGTATGGAGTTTCAATTTTGCAAGATAAAAACATTCTAGAGATCTGTTGCACAACAGTGTGGATATACTTAACACTACTGACCTGTACACTTAGAAATGGTTAAGATGATAAATATAATGTGTTTTTTACCACAATAGGAAAAGAATTCAGAATAAAGCTTTCTAGTGTTTGTTCCTATAGGTAACAGAAATAAGCTTACTTCATGAAGTGCTTGTGCATGTGTGCATGCTAAGTTGCTTCAGTCATATCTGACTCTTTGCAACCCTGTGGACTGTAGCCCACCAGGCTTCTCTGTCCAGGGGATTCTCCAGGCAAGAATACTAGAGTGGGTTGCCATGCCCTTCTCCAGGGGATCTTCCCCACCCAGGGGTCAAACCTGTGTCTTTTGCCTCTACTGCATTGGCAGGTGGGTTCTTTACCATAGTGCCATCTGGGAAGCCCCATGAAGTGGTTACTTCTGTTTAATTTTCTGCGCTCTGCTTGTTGATAAAAAGTTAGATAAAATTAGAAACTGAGAGCCACTAAAAAGAACTTTTGTCAAGGCAATCTATCAGATTAAAATTACAAGGACACAAAGATGGGGAAAAGAAGATAAAATTGATTCCCACATTAAAATGCACTTCCCACAGCTATATCTGCTGGTTTATCAGAATATTTAAAGTATGTGTTGCAATGTGTGAACGCTTAATATCAATGACAGAAATAAGGGTGACTCTCTAGAGATTTCATAAAAAAAACACCATGAACTGAATTATTCAAATATTTCTTTACATTTTGTATTTCACATAACATGCTTTAATTCTACTTGTTTATGATTAATTCCCAAATATGTTCACAAAGACTTCAGAAAAGTTTTATTGTGGGAAATCAACTAATAAATTTCTCTCAACATATGCAAGACAATTGTCAACTCTACTTTTTTGATTGCAAGATTAGATTTAATTTCCACTTAAGAGAAATCTAAAAAACTGTTTTTCTGAGTACAGCCTGGTTGTTATTTCACATTTCTTAGAAAATACATGTTGTTTTTGTTGTTGTTGTTAAAATCTTTACTGGCTGTTGATCCACACCTGGACGTGCCATACTCCATTCCAAAGAACTTCGTTTCCTTTGATTTTTCCATCATCTCTTGGCCTCACATTGCCAACAGTGATTCACATCCAAACTTCCTGTGAGACAGGGACTCCCTATGAGCAGTGGGGCTGGCACATTTCTCAGTCTTTGGTATCAGGCATGGCATCCAGGACATGTGCCATTTGCTGCTTCTTAAGCAGGGCTCTCAATGCAGGGATGAAAGAGAATTACAGATAGAGACAGATGATTGGTTTCTTATAACTTTTGACTACATGTGCTGATTCTGTTCAACCTAATGACTTAATGCTGAACCATTACAGTTCCCACCGCTGCTGAACATTATTTCATGGAGTTATGTAGTTTTATGTTTCTTCTCTTATTTATGTTTGTTTGGGGAATTTGTGAAATGCTTTTTGATCTGCAATAAGATGAGGGTTTTTTATACTGCAAAATAATGGGACTACATGCTGCATGAACTACCTTATCCTTTGTTCATTTTGCTCATTTTATTATACCCATTGGTAGCCAATAAATATGTCAACATGCTCTCATGTGAAACCTGTCAGACCTGTGAAGCATGACTCCCCATCATTGGATAGAAGTCTGAAAACAAATTTATCCCTGAAAAGAAATGAATGATAGGTTAAAGTATTTAAATCAGCCAGGAAATAGTAGCAACAATTTTCTTAAATGGCCATATTTAAACAAAGAACACTTTCTTTTTCTACTTTGAAATTATTAAGAAGTCTCAGTCTGAAAGGAAATCTGAAAGTAAGTGCTACTAGCAGGAAAGTAAATTGGCTGCTACCATCATCTTCCAGAGTTTAAAGTCCTATTACCTCAATTTTATCATCTCTTTAAATCACTAAAAAACAATGACACATTTTAAATCACTAAAAAACAGTCACAAGCTGCACCATTCAATACAGTAGCCACTAGCTACATATTTAAATTTAATTTTAATTTAAAGTTTAATTAAAATTACACTAGCCACATTTCAAGGGCTCAGTAACAACATGTGACTGGTAGCTACCATATTGAACAGTGTAGATAGAAAATATTTCCTTCATCACAGAAAGCACAATTGGATAGCACTCTCTAAAGCATCATGTATACACATTTGCCATCATTTTTAGCTTTGGAAAATGTGCTCCACAGTCAAATTGTTAAATGCCACTTGTCTCAACCTGCACCTGTCCAATTTTACAGAGAATTTTAAGAAATCTCTAATTTGAGGTAAATAACTAGTGAGTGGCTGCCTTGTGAAACATAAGAACCACTTTCACAGTTTAAGGATTCCCAAATATCCTTTAGAAAAGATCTAATAATCCCTTTTAGACAATTGTTAGATACTCTTGTCTTTGTTTTTCTGAATTTCAATGAATTTAGGGAGTAGGCAGTAAACTTGTATTCCTATTAAATATTCAAAGGACCTTAAACATTACAAAAATCTTTAGTCGTAAGGAAATGAAACATCATGTTCCATTCAATTAGTACCATATCTTAATTATTTGAATGTAAGATCCCTTTCTCAATCTGAAAAGCACCTCTTAAACAATAATTGACCCTCTTTATTAAATGCAGAAGCCCTCTCTTTCATCAAAGGAGTAAGTGGATCTTTATCAGTCCAAAATGAAATGTTGGGGGTAGGGGATTGGTGATTGGAAAGGGGATTATTTTAGTTCAGGGACAATGGAAGAATAAGAAAGGGAATAAGATTTTCTGATCATAGAACAAAGCTACTTGTACATCACTCAAAGGAAGCCATTTCTCTCAAGTCATAGCCATAGCTGTGGTTCCCAACCCACTGCTATGCCTCCTTCCACTCTAAGGCTGACACAGCCACACACTTATAAACTGTAGGTCATGGGATTATTAACTCCCAGTCTCAGTGCACCCAGATATTTAAGTGCAAATAGTTATGTTTTAGGTGGGCTCTAAAAGTCTATGTGATTCAGCAGTCAAGAATCCACCTGCCAATGCAGGAGACCCAGGTTCAACCCCTGGGTCAGGAAGATCCCCAGGAGAAGGAAATGGCAACCCACTCCAGTGTTCTTGCCTGGGAAATCCCATGGTCAGAGGGGCCTGGCAGGCTACAGTCCATGAGGTCACAAAGAGCTGGACAGAGCTTAGCAACTCAACAACAACAGTTATGAATGACTGGCTTATCTACTTCAAAAAGCATGAGTCACAAGATTATAGAGGAAGGCCCCAGGACCACATTGCAGGTAGGACAGTTCACACTCTCTAGCTCTTGTCTTTAGAATATACCCAACAGTGGCCTTAAGTGGAAACTGACATTTAAAGACTCTAACTTTAAAGATGAGGCAATTTTGATTTTGACTTGGATAGTTTGGTAATTTTTTTCCAGACATTTGTATATTTTGCTATTGCTTAGCAGTTTAAGTTCTCATTAAGGACTGTTAAGTGTCGTGGAGTCACATGCATTTGTATCAAAACCTTAATCCCTGTCACTTAATGGCTTGATGATCTTGGGTAAATATCTCAACCCTTTTGAAATTCAGCTTTTCCTTCTGGAAAAGGTGAGCTTTTTTTTTTTACCTCAAATGAGGTTCATAAGAGGTCAATGAAATTGCATATCCTTAAAATGCAATCTGTACAATTTATACTAAAAACAAGTTAATTTTTTTAGTTATTTGCTCAGTACTTCAAAATGATAGATAATATTCTTCCTCTTTCTTTCAAGCACTACTATTTTTAATCACTCATCACCATGTATTCAGTGCTTGCTAAGTCATTTATGTATATTAAGTTTATTTATTATACATATTTTTAGATGAAACTGAGGCAGAGTAAGACTCATTAATATGCCTGCATAGAATTAACCCGAAACAGAGTTTCATATGTTGAAACTCAGAATGTGAACCCAACTTTCTAGTTCCAAAGCCACAGTTTATGCAACTTCACAATAGATGGAAATATAATGTTTAGTTTAGCCAATGTGTAATAAAAGTTCTAGGAAAGTGGTCACTTGTCTTCAATAAGGTAGAAAGTATGTTGACAACTCTCAACAATTCTCTTCGGGTGAGTCAAAGGGAGCTTCACTAGAGAGTTAAGGCAGTGAGTATGTCTTATTCATACCTATTTTTTCACCAGTTAGCACATTGTCTTTTGGGCCACTGCAGTTGGCTCTCACTAAACGTCTCTGTTGTTTAGTCTCTAACTCATGCCTGACTCTTTACAACCCCATGTATTGTAGCCCACTAGGCTCCTCCATCTTTGGGATTTTCCAGGCAAGAATACTGGAGTGGATTGCCATCCCTGGATCTTCCCAAGCCAGGGATCGAACCCACATATCCTACACTGGCAGGCAGATTCTTTACCACTGAGCCACAGGAAAGCCTTAAATGTCTCTGTAGTTGACACAAAAATGTTTTGCATCATTCTGCTGTGAAGATGACTGAAACACAAGGATATGTGTAGTGTCTTATTCCAAAATATGGAATTTTCTCTGAGGATTGTTTAAAAAATTAAGTGTTAAATAATGAAGAATATATAGGTATATATATACACATACATAAAAACACACATGCACACACATATAGATTTCCATCATATGGTCATGCATTTTAATTCTTTAACAAGTATGGAGAGAAACAGAATAATTTTCATTTTAGTTAACAGTATACTAATATAAAAATTTTTTTGAAGTTTCAATTTCTGGTTTGTTTCCATATCAGCAGTTTCCTTTTTTAAAAAAAAATTTCCTAAAGAAGTATTGGGTTGTTAGTAAATCCACAACAAAATTAAAATCTGACCAGTACCTACCAAAATTTTCACTCTGCAACAGGAAGACTCAAAGGAGATGAAACACTCAAGGTTAATAAGATTATCACCATTCTCTCTCTCTCTCTCTCTCTCTTTTGTATGTATATCTAAATCTGTGCCTCCTGGCCTTTCTTCACTAAGCAGAAGATTGTAATTATTGCTAAAGTCTCAGGTTTTTGCTTCTCTGCACAAAAATGAAATCAGTAGTGTGTAGCTGAATGCATTCCAGATAGCAATAGCATATCATTAGCATATCAGTGACAGCAACAAAAAATACATGACAACAAAACATTGCATACAAATGAAGATGTGTAAGAGTTTTCTACAAAAGAGAAACTGTTTCCTTGTTACTTTTGAAATGAGTCTTTACATTATAGTATGCAGATCCAAAGCTTTGAAAACCTGAAAATTCTAGGAAATAAAATAGGAAACTCTGAGAAATCCAGATACCACCCCACTAAGTCTCTGCTGTTTTCTAAAACATATCCTAATCTCCCAATGCTCCAAAATTCATCATCTATCTGCCCATAGTTAACACTTCTTAAAGCATCTAACAAGGAACCCCCAGTGAAACCCACAGAGTTTGTTTTATAAGCAAACTATCAAGATTTTTTTCTACTTTCACATTAAGATTCAAGAAAATTATTTTAACCTGATGTGGTAAGATAGGTTAATACTAAAAGTATTAGAAACATATATAAACAAATATAATAATATTAAGTATATAAAATAAAGGCATTTATATACAATTATACATAAATACATATGTATGTTTCTTATTCCCTAATAGACAAAAGATAAAAATGTTCTTTGTCAACAGGAGTTGTCTTCTACATGGTGATTCACATAACCATAAACTTTCCATCTTCTGGTGCCTCTTCTAGAGTCTTATCACCATCTACATCCAGTAGGCAGAAGACAAAACAACCTGGAGGAGCCCTCAGGGGAGATTTTATGGGCCTTACTTGGACACACCATTCACATTCTTTGGGTTAGATGAAAATCAAAGGCCCACATGTAATTGCAAGTCAGGCTGGGAAATAGACTAGATGTGTATCCAGGAAAAAGAGGAAACAGATTTTGGTCAAGAGCTAGCAATATCTACCATATCAGAATTCTCTAAATCCCTCCTGGCATAAATTATCACAGTTTCCTTCCAGCCTTTTCTCCAGCATAGGAAGTTACACTTTCTCAGTGGAAGACATGCAATGGAAAAATTAAATGTGACTCATGCAATTTACTACTCCTGTAGAACCATTGCAAGTCACCCTGCCCTTCTGTGGTTTGATCTCCACACAACCTTCTCTCTAAAAGAATTTTAAGTACTATATTTTCAGTGACTTTAAAAATCTCACTTTATACAGAATTTATTTCAGAAATAACATCAGAGAAGAAATTGGAATATGTTTTTGAAAAATACAAGACTCATCTGTCTGTACTTCTGACAAATAAACAAGGACTGAGAAAATATTGGTCAAGTCATATGAAAGCCATACAACAAAAGCCTTTTATCCAAATGACATACACTGTTCATGACAAACCTTTAACCTGAAACTAAATACATTTTTAAAAATTAGCAGTGTTTTCTAGGTGTGAGCATGACCCTTTTAATCAGCACACAGAAGAAATTTTATGAAGTCAGAATGCTTTTGTGCTAGTACATTCCCCTTTAGTTAATTAGATTTTATTTCTGAACCTATGACGCGTGCTCTAAAAATTCTAAGCTATTCACAAAATATCTTTGAAGAACAGATTGAGGTTTCATTATTTATAACTCAGTCAAGATACCAAACTGGGTAGATTGTAAACCTGCTGATACAGTAGCTTTTCTTCATCACTCTTTGAATTGTTGCTACTCAAGTTTCTAATTTATGTGCAAATTGAATTTGCCTAATGCATATAGTAAACTCTTTTTCTATTTTTTAAGCAGTTTCCTATACAGTGGTTTAAAGCACTCTTTCTGCATCTTATAAAAAGATAATGTAGCAAAGAGTTTATTTATTTTGTTTTTCATGTTACTTTCCATATACTCCACCCAGAGACTAGAGTGATTTTCTTTTATGAACTGAATATTCATCTGAAAGCAAAGTCTCCTATGCCCTGATCAGATTTAATTCAACTGAGAAACAAATGCAGAACTGGTTTTGTGGCATTTGTTGAGAGCACAGATACCAAGGCATCAGGATTCTGTTTTCAATGTTGTTCCCAATCTTCTCAGATGATTTGCTGTTGCTTCCATTTACATTGTTTAAAAGGAATACATAATCCCCTCAGTGTGGGAGTCACTGAGGTCAATGAACTGAAGGTTAATTTCATTGAACCTTCACTCTATTACGCGCTATCTGAAAAACTAGGAATCAAGGACAAAATTTTTACTCTTCTAGGGGAATGAACAGTTTAGCAAATAAGATGGGCATGTTGACAGATCTCTTGTATTTATGCCAATGGTTATCAACCGCTCAGTGTTCTAGGAATAATTTCAAATACTAGAGTCATTGATGGAATATTTGAAAAGATTAAAAGACTCAAAATATGTCAGAAATAATTTTCAAAGTGCCATTGCTACTGACTAACAATTTTGTAGGACTCTCAGCAGGCTTCCCCAGTGGCTCAAGGGTAAAGAATCCAACTGCAATGCAGGAGCCACAGGAGACTCGGGTTGGATCCCTGGATGGGGGAGATTTTTATTTTTCTTTAAAGAGAGATATGTTTATTCCATGATCAGTACAGACCAAATGCATATTCACCATATGAAAGTCAAACCAATGACTCCAGAGTTTGGCCAACACTGAGGCGCCAGTGTCATGGTGTAGAGTGAGTTCTCATGGCACGTGTAACCTCACCAAGGGCTCCAATTATAAAATTACAAAGAAAAAAGTTAGGGAAGGGGCAGCTGGTTGGCTGGGCCAAGTACCAGGCAGGGAGTCTCTGCCTTAGTCTGTGGCCTATGGCCCTTGCGCCCACCTCACCCCATGGCCCTTCCTTTTCTGGTTTAAAAAAAAAAAAAAAAAACTCAAAACAGATTTTACCTTGAAAATAAAAAGAAGAAACTAACAAATGTGGGGAGGAAACAAGGATAAGAAAACACAGTTTTCCAGTTTTATAATTGAAAATAGTAATAAAGTTTGAAACAGTAAAATATAGGCAGTTTTCTGTGTGTGTTTTGTATGTTTTGTTTTATGTGTGTGTGTTTTGTGCTTTTTTTTTTTTTTTTTTAGTTTTTTTTACACCAGTTTGGTGGAGTCACCAACAAACTTCAAACAAAGATATGCCAACCATGTTTCACTACACAGTACAGCCACAGTCACACACTACCCACTGCTCAGTGGCAGCTGCTGCTCAATGAGGAGATGATCACACCATTTCAGAGACAAGCGGTACCATTGTCTCTGGAGAAGAAGAAAGAATTAAAAATAAGATCCAACAACAACAAAAAACCCAGAAACACAGGTGGGAAGGACCTGGTTGGTTCCTGGATGGAACTGGTTGGTGGCCTCACTTGCCAGGCGAGACCAGCCCACACACACACGTGTGACAGTCACTTCGCTCCAGACTGCCATAGACACAAACACACTTCCACAGCACTATTCCCTTTTGCACAAGCGAACACTTACAGAGAGTGGCTCTCGAGTAAAGGCTTGTGGGGGAAGGGGAAGGGAGGAGCCGGGTCTATTCAAGGCAAAATCAACGCCAGCAAGGGGGTGGGTCAGCGCCCTTGCCACTTCCAGCTCTTGCAGGCCTGCCCTGGTCTCCTGGGTGTGGGCAGCGGCAGCTGGGGTGTGGAGAAGGACGTCCCGGCAGGACGTCACGACTGTCACACTCTGGGGGACAGTAAACCAGTCACGGTGGCGGCAGCAACGATGTCCTGTGCATACTGTGTAGACATTTGGCAGAGAGAGGGGCCTCTGCTCCACACCGGGGGACTCGGAGCTTGGGTCTAGCCGGCACTCGCTCATGGCGAGGCATGCCCTGTGCGGATGTCCTGTGGGAGCTAACAGGACATCCGGCTGGCTATAAGGCAGCCAGGCTCTGCGATCCTCAGCTGCCTATCAGGACTGCCCCAGGCATAGCATGCAGGAGAGCCCGGCCTGGAGATACCCCTTCGCCACTGCTACTGCCTCCGCTGCTGCCCCTAACACTATGGAGAGTCAACGTTTTGCCAGGAAATCAAAGTCAGAGGTCACCCAGATGCTCTCAGAAAAGATTTTCTTCAAATATTGACAACAGATCACTCTGGAAATTCACGTCAACTGTAGATGCCGTCGCTTCCCGGCGCCTTTGCTTCCGCTCCTGCTTCTGGGCCAACTCTCTCTGCTGGTCCAGCATGGACTGGGGCTGGCAGCTCCGGGCCTGGGGGCGGCGGCGGCGGCTACAGCAGCTGCCTGTGGCTGCTGCTGCTGCTGCTACTGTTCGCCAGGAACAGCAGGAACAGCTGCTACTTCTCTTCCTGGCGCCAACGTGCCTCCTCGTGGGCTCGTCGGGCCTGCTCCAGCGCATCCTCGTCTTCCTGGCTCCTCATGCGCTCCTGCGGCAGCCGCTCCTTCTCCTTCTCTGCGTGCTCAGCCTGCGCCTTCAAGGCCTTCTCGCGCTCCTCCTTCTCCCCGGCCGCCCAGCGGAACTCCTTGAAGCTGTCATTCGCGGATTTGCCTGTGTAGGACCGGATGGTGGGATGCTTCTGCAGCAGGCTAGCCCAGGAGCCCATGTTCTTGATTTTTAGGTCCTTTTTGGGTGCAGCTGGCGTCTTCGGCTCCTGTTTCTGTTTGTCCTTGTCTGGGGCCCCCGGTGGGGGTGCTTTCTGCTTAGGGGACCAAATGACAGGCCTCCCCACATCCACAGGCTTCATCTTAGGCCGCTGGGGCAAGTGGGCGGGGGCCTTGACGCTCTCTGGGGAGGAGGGCATGGCAACCCACTCCAGTATTCTTGCCTAGAGAATCTTGTGGACAGAGGAGCCTGGCAGGCTACGGTTCATTGCGTCACTAAGAGTTGGATTCACTAAAGCGACTTAGCACTCACCCACGCAGGACTCTCGGAATTATTTGATTCTCTATTTGCTTGGTAACTATAGCATTCTGTTGCTGTTTAAATAGACTGCCCTGACCATATTCTCTTACATATTCACTAGAAAAAGTTAGCATACATTCCAGTAAACATGGAAGTCTTTTCGTGGGACTGAGCCACCTACCTACCAAAATAATGCACCCTGGATGGTGATGACCATGATAAATACAATTTCATTATGTTTGGACCATTATAAATTTGGAGATTTTTTTTTTTTACCACTGCCTAAACTACTCTAACTAATACAAAAATATAACCCCTAAGCCCTGCAATTTGTCATTTTATTAATCTTTGCTCCACCAAGCAAGCAAGCACTGAGGGGTCAGAAGAAAGAGGCTAAATAATATTTGCAAAACAGTTTCTTCTCTACCTGACCCTTAAGAGCCTTTTTCATAGAAACATCCACATACTTCTTCTTTACACTTATGTAAAAATAACCTCCTCGTCTACAGTCTTATTCATTTGAAGTCCCTTACACCCTAGACAAAGGGTTAGCCACTGTCTGTCCACTCATCCATAAAATCCATACCCCTTATGCATATATTTTCCAAAAAAAGGACAAGAACTTGCCTGAAGTCTAGACCTGAGAGGCTTTCCCTGCCCCATTGCCCTTCAAGGCAATCCTGTGTGGGACTGAAATGCTACCATAGTCTACTCTGGACAGTACTATCCTTAAACTAGGCTGTTTTTTTTTTCCCCCTTTCTTTTTCAGTGAACTTTTTGAGGGACTAGGATTTATTTGAGGGAGGGGTCGCAGTGCAGCATGAGTATGTGCAGTGCATCTGAGGGATCTATTCTCTCAATTTACTTGTGCTTTGGGGTTTTTCTTCAGGTACTGAAACGGAGCCATAGCCCAGGAGTATCAGCCCTCATAAAGGCAGTTTTATTAAACTGGACCTGAACCATCATCCAAAGGAAGGTATTTACCTTTCCTTGAATAAACATTCCCTAATAAGATTTTTCTTTAACTACTCACAGTTCTTCTGAGTTCATCTCCATCAACCTATTTACTGAATACCTTATTCTCTGCAAAGTATATTTTATGGTATTATTTTGACTAATCATCTAGCAAAATGACTAGTAAAAGAAGTGAGGTAGCAGTCATATATTAATAGATTTCACTGCATATAACCTATGGGCTTTCCAGGCGACACCAGTGGTAAAGAACCCCCGCCTACCAATGCAGGAGGCATAAGAGATGTGGGTTTGATCCCTGAGTCGGGAAAATCCCCTGGAGGAGGGCATAGCAACTCACTAAAGTATTCTAGCCTGGAGAATCCCATGGACAGAGGAGCCTGTGGGCTACAGTCCATAGGGGCACAAAGAATTGGACACGACTGAATTGACTTAGCCTGCACATATAACATATACTTCATTGTCCAGAGAAGATGGTTTTATAAAATGTTACCCCTAGAACAGCCAACTGGGGGTAACATTTTCTGAAGTTGGGTATTTATTCTACACAGAGTTCTCAGATAAAAAATAGGACACCCAGTTAAATATGAATATCAGATGACAAATTTTTAGTATAAGTATACACTAAATTTTGCATGGGACATGCTTATGTTAAGAAGAACTCTTTGTTTATGTGAAATTCAAATTTAACTGGGCATCCTATACTTTTAATTGCTAAATCTGGCAACTCTATTTCCATAAGATGTGCTACATATTTTGTTCCATCAACAAATAGATGATGCCATTTCTCAAGAGTACATGAGTCCAATAACCCAAGGGTAGAGGTAGGAATAGCACTGACTGCACCAAATAGTACACTCAAAAACAGTTGGTTTTCCATCTCTAAGCTTTGTTGCTGCTAATTTAGAAGTCGTAGTTGCTAAGAAAGGAGTGTTTCCACCAGAATGCATGATAATGGTTACATTGAGCTGAAAGCTGAGACTCCCCATGCCAAGAATAGGGGTGCTATATTTCCTAGTGTTTGAGTTATATATTACTGTGTAATAAGTCACCCCCAAGTCAGTGACTGGAAGAAACAATAACATCCCATTTGCTCAGAAGTTTTCAACTGGTCAAACTCCGTGGAGGCATTTTATTTCTGTTCCACTCAGAGATGTTCCAAGTCTGGGGGTGGGGAGGACTTGTGTGGAATCAACTGAAGGCTCAGTTATTCATGTCTGGTGGTTGATGCTGGCTGTAGCCTGGTACCTCAGCTGGGTCTGAAATCAGAATATCTTGATATGGCCTTTCCATATTTTTTCTTGGCTTTCTCACAGCATGATGGAAGGATTTCAACAGGTCAGATACCCTAAGAGAGAACATTAGGTGAAAACTGTATTGCCTTTTCTAACCTTGCTTTTTTCTTTTCAAACCACCACTTTGTCAAGAAAGGTCCATATAGTCAACACTATCATTTTTCCGGTAGTTATGTACAGATATGAGAGTTGGGCCATAAAGAAGGCTGAGAAGCAAACAACTGATGCTTTCAAATTGTGGTGCTGGGGAAGACTCTTGAGAGTCCCCTGGACAGCAAAGAGATCAAACCAGTCAATCCTGAAGGAAATCAACCCTGAATGTTCATTGGAAGGACTGATGCTGAAGCTGAAGCTCCAATACTTTGGCCATCTGATGTGAAGAGCCAACTCATTGGAAAAGACCCTGATGCTGGGAAAGACTGAGGGCAGGAGAAAGGGATGACAGAGAATGAGATGGTTGGATAGCATCACCGACTCGATGGACATGAGTTTGGGTGAACTCCGGGAGTTGGTGATGGACAGGGAGGCCTGGCATGCTTCGGTTCATGGGGTCGCAAAGAGTCAGACACGACTGAGTGACTGAACTGAACTGAACTGATTTATGTTCAGTGTACCCTATTTTCAGAGATTAAGAAATGTGTGATGCATTTTGGAAAATTTCCCCATCCAAATAATTAAAGAAGCTTGTTGCAAAAAATGATACCTTTACATTAGCTGGAAATTCAGGACACACAGACACACACATACACACTCCCCTCTTTTCTTCAATGTGAACTCATAACTTTATCCCAAGATAATTCCTTCTTCAGATACCTGTATTTAATGGAAAATTAGTTTACTCAATTAACCAAGAATAAAACCTCAGTTGAATTTTATTTTTCCCAATCACTTTGTCTTATTTCTCCTCTAAAATTACTCTCAGATCTAACTACCATGGTTCCATCCTAATTGTAGTGTGTACAATGGATGTTCATGGACCTGGACCCTAGTTATGAGTAGTGGGACTCTGAGAAAGTCTCTTGGTTTCTATAGTTAGTTTCTTTTTCAGACTGTAAAGGGGTTACACCTGATCCATGTTTTACAAACAGCAAGTCACAACTTACTAGAAAATCTTAAAATAAATACAATGTATTTCCATCAGCCTCTCTAAATTTTAAAAAGAGCAGAGCAAAAAAAATGTCAAATGTCATCATAAATACTAAGGATAAACACTGTTCTATTAAACATTTTTATTTGTTTTGTAATTATGTGTGTATGTAAAACATTTCCTGTCTATAGCTGACAGTTAAAAAAAAAAAATTGAAATCCACTGCACTAGATGATTTGAAGGTCCTTCCATTGATAAATTATAAGATTTTATTCTGGGCCTTTACCATTTCATGCCGACAAAGGTCCATCAGTCAAAGTTATGGTTTTTCCAGGAGTCATGTATGGATGTGAGAGTTGGACTACCAAGAAAGCTGAGCACCAAAGAATTGATGCTTTTGAACTGTAGTGTTGGAGAAGACTCTTGAGAGTCCCTTGGACTGCAAGGAGATCCAACCAGTCCACCCTAAAGGAAATCAGTCCTGAATATTCATTGGAAGGGCTGATGTTGAAGCTGAAACTCCAATACTTTGGCCAAGTCAGTTCTTTGGCTACAAAGAACTGACTCACTGGGAAAGACCCTGGTGCTGGCAAAGATTTAAGGCAGGAGGAGAAGGGAACGACAGAAGATGAGATGGTTGTATGGCATCACCGACTTGATGGACATGAATTTGAGCAAGCTCTGGGAGATGGTGAAGGACAGGGAAACCTAGCATGCTGCAGTTCATGGGGTTGTAAAGAGTTGGACATGACTTAGCAACTGAACAACAGCAACCTTGCTTTGGAAAATATGTTAAGTTCATTTCTACCACATCCTATTTGTTAAATTTAGGTCACTCGGGTGGCCCAAGTTCAAGAGAAACATTAGAGTCTACCATTTAATGAGAAGACTCTTAAAGAATGGAGGGCATTTTTCTTTTTTTATCATTGCATCTTGTGTGATCTTAGTCCCCCAACCCCAATGGAATCCCCTGCATTTGATGTGAGGAGTCTTAACCACTGGACCACCAGGGATGTCTCAAGGGCATTTTTAAAGGATCAGTCTATCCTCTTTCCATAAATTATTTACATTCCTGCTACATGCAGAAGTGCTTCCCTGGTGGCTCAGATGGTAAAGAATCTGCCTGCAATGCAGGAGACCCAGGTTTGATCCCTGGGTCCAGAAGATCCCCTTGAGAAGGGAATGACAATCCACTCCAGTATTCTTGCCTGGAGAATTCCATGGACAGAAGGGCCTGGCAAGCTACAGTCCATGGGGTCACAAAGAATCAGACACAACAGAGCGACTGACCCAAACACACATGCTAAATAAATCCATCCTTCCTCAGTAGTCTCCCAATTTTCATCTATTATGACATAGAGTTTCTGATCTTAGGTCTAGAACTTCATCATCTAACCAAGATACAGATACAAATAAGGCTTTGTGCTTGTGATTCAAGTATAGCTCCTTCAAAACAGTTCTTGATATGAAGACTTGTAAAGTAGAGGCAAGTTATCTGCCATTCACACATCCAATGTACAATGGCTGGACATGGATAAGATAGCTTCCATAAGCCTTCCTGTTCAAAAATGAGGGAAATTAGAGATACTCGAGAGTTTCTGCTGCTGCTGCTAAGTCACTCCAGTTGTGTCCAACCCTGTGCGATCCCATAGATGGAAGCCCACCAGGCTCCCCCGTCCCTGGGATTCTCCAGGCAAGAACACTGGAGTGGGTTGCCATTTCCTTCTCCAATGCGTGAAAGTGAAAAGTGAAAGGGAAGTCACTCAGTCGTGTCCGACTCTTAGCGACCCCATGGACTGCAGCCTACCAGGCTCCTCAGTCCATGGGTTTTTCCAGGCAAGAGTACTGGAGTGGGGTGCTGTTGAGTCGACAGTAATTCTGGAATGCAGCCAGGCCCAAATTCCCATAATTTTGGTTAGAGCTCTGTTCTGATGACTGGAAATGATTCTCCATGGCTTTTGACTCTGCCCTCTGAACTCTCGGTCCACTCTCTGAGTCATTGTTTCTTTTCCATAAGAAACTGCCAGTGTTTGTAGCTAAGTAGATTCTCCAGCCTTTTCCGGTCATTCAGGGATCAAAAGCTTCTTTTAATTTTGTACTGTCTCAGTTCAAGTTGGTAATGTTTCTACCAAAACCATTTCCTTAAACTCCTTGTGACTTACTGACTTCATTCCATTAGTAAAAGTCATACTTTTAAATCTCTTGAAGATGAATCTTTCTTTATTTTTTTTCCTTTTTTTTAAATTTTATTTTTAAACTTTACAATATTGTATTGGTTTTGCCAAATATCAAAATGAATCCGCCACAGGTATACATGTGTTCCCCATCCTGAACCCTTCTCCCTCCTCCCTCCCCATCCCATCCCTCTGGGTCGTCCCAGTGCACCAGCCCCAAGCATCCACTATCGTGCATCGAACCTGGACTGGCGACTTGTTTCATATATGACATTATATGTATTTCAATGCCATTCTCCCAAATCATCCTACCCTCTCCCTCTCCCACAGAGTCCAAAAGACTGTTCTATACATCAGTGTCTCTTTTGCTGTCTCGTATACAGGGTTATTGTTACCATCTTTCTAAATTCCATATATATGCGTTAGTATACTGTATTGGTGTTTTTCTTTCTGGCTTACTTCACTCTGTATAATAGGCTCCAGTTTCATCCACCTCATTAGAACTGATTCAAATGTATTCTTTTTAATGGTTGAGTAATACTCCATTGTGTATATGTACCACAGCTTTCTTATCCATTCATCTGCTGATGGACATCTAGGTTGCTTCCATGTCCTGGCTATTATAAACAGTGCTGCGATGAACACTGGGGTACACGTGTCTCTTTCAATTCTGGTTTCCTCAGTGTGTATGCCCAGCAGTGGGATTGTTGGAGGTTACTTTAAGACTCTATGAGACAACACCTTTAAGATTCTTAGAAGTTCCATTTAATATTGGGAAAAAAACCTGTGAGACATACCTGTAATATTATTAGAGGAACTTTTGTTTAAGGTGCCAAATTAAATCTTTTTCGGTTTATATCAAAGGTTTTAAGCTCATGGCCTAGTCTTAATCTTTAGGCTGTATTCCTGACAGGAACCTGGATTTCATATCTACCCAGAAGTTATTTTTTAAGTTTAGCATTGTTTGCCATCTGGAAAGACTGGCGATAAAGAACAGTTTGTTTTTGATTTTCAAATGAAGCAAATTTTGGCTCCTTAACATTTCTTTTTTCAGCTTATCTCTCCTTCTTCCAGCATTTTACTATAGGCAGCTAGAAGAAGCCAGGAAATACCCTGAATACTGTGCCTAAAAATATCCTTAGTTAGGTCAGCCGTTTCATTGAGTATATTTTCTGTTTTCCGTATTACTGAAGGTGACAGTATTGCTAAACTTTCCACCATCACAGAGCAAGAGCCTCCTTTTTTTCCAGCTTGCAATAGTGTTTTCCTCACTTTCTGTTAAGCCTTCACCAGTGGGCCATCAGTTCATGGGCCATCAGTCTTCTGCTAACAGTCTCTTCAAGGTTCTTAAGCTTTCACTAACATTGCCCTCCTGGTCTTTCCAGAACCCACTCATAATCCAATTCCAACGCCACTGCCACATATTTTTAATTTGTATTACGGCAGCAGCCGACTTTCAAGTACTAAATTGTGTCCTCTAAATGTGTCCTCTGTTACTGAGAAATAAACCATCCCCAAATGTAGTACTATAAAGATAACATTTATTTTGCTCACAAATCTGAAATTTGAGCAGGGTTTAGCTGGGAGGTCGGTCTTTGCTCTACTCACCTTCAGCTAGTATGGCTCAAAGACTGAGAGCTGACAGTCAGGTGGAAGCCTTATTACCTTTCATGATCTGTGTGTCATTTGTGCTGCATTCTATTCATGAGGCTGGGTCACTGAAGCCAGCCCATTAGATAGAATTAGACTCTACCATTTAGAGGAAGAATTTGCAGACATTTAGAAACCACCACCGATGGGAAGACCGATTCTGATTTTCAAGGGGAAATTTTGTAGCTGCTACATAGTGGAGCAGAAAGGAGTATATCATGAACCTAGGGGTGGAAAAACTGTACAGCATGAGGAGAACTCAGACACTGTTCTTAGGTGTGTAAATCAGAACATTTGCTCTGGAAAGATCTAGTTGTTTAGAATCTGTGCATATTATTCAGCAGAGCAGCTATACCCGCTGAAGACATCTAAAGGAAACTAACACATGCACAAAATGAGACACCACCAACACAACAGAGTTGGTAACAGTATTTCCTAATGGCTCAGATGGTAAAGAGTCTGCCTGCAACGGAGGAGACTCAGATTCAGTCCCTGGGTCAGGAAGATCACCCGGAGAAGGGCATGGCAACCCACTCCAGTGTTCTTGCCTGGAGAATTCCATGGACAGAGGAGCCTGGTGGGCTACTGTCCATGGGGTCACAAACAGTCAGACATGGCTGAGCAACTAACACTTTCATTTTCACACTTTTCAAACTATATAAATAATTTAATAAAACATTGATAATGAAATACATATCATGAAATAGTATGTAGTATTTAACACAAATAACCTTGAGCGATATGCATCAGTGCGCCTCCCAGGTGGTTTAATGGTAAAGCGTCTGCTTGCCAATGCAGGAGACACAGGTTTGATCCCTGGGTTGGAAAGATCCCCTAGAGAAGGAACTGACAACCCACTCCAGTATTCTTGCCTGGAAAATCCCATGGACAGAAGAACTGGCAAGCTACAGTCCATGAGGATAGCAAAAGAGTCAGGCATGACTTGGCAACTAAACAACAATTTGCATCAGTAGAAATAAATCTCCAGAACAATACTGAAAGAAAAAAGCAGAATTATATACAGACAGTGATGTTTGAAAGCTTGCAAACTTTTTATCTGGAATATATACATATATAATAATAGAATAGAAATATGAAAATTGAAATGGTAAATATCAAATTTAGCAAAAATGATTATCTCTGGGAAGAAAGAAAAAAAAGGATTGGAGAAACAAGGAACTTTACTATATTTGTAATGTTTTACTTTCTTAAAAATAATTTTGAAGCCAATACTGGGAAAACATCAAGAGTTTATTTAAGATTGGGTGGGGGGGGGGTTATGTGACTGCTCTCTTTGTTGTCATTCTTCTGTAATCTGAAGTGCTTTAATTAATAAAACAACATGTATATATAATAAACAAGCTCCATAATGTTTATCTTGAAGATGAGAAAGAGAAACTGAGTGGAAAATGTTGGTTGAGATAGTGACCTCTTAAGAATTACCTCCATCATAATGTGACGAATTCACTGGGCTCAGCTCAGGAGACAGTGATTAGACTTACGTTGTCATGAACACAGAGCTAAGAGAGCGACGTCTAAAATTAGCAGCAGTGACAGGGTCAGAAGCCCTTACCCCCTAACTATTCCCAGCAAGGAAAGCTGTCCCAAATCACCACTTGTGATGGTCTGATGCGAATGGGAGTTGTCCCCCTATCAGGACTTGCCTTGTTTTCAGAAAACACTATCAGCTAAGCTGTCATTTTTAACAAAGCCCAAAAGGAGAGTGAAAGCTTTGTTTCTCTCTTTGCCCACCCCTCAAACGCTGTTTGACGAACCTATTCAGTTTTAAATAAACCGTTATGTTGCACAGCTGCACTGTGCTGATATGAAAGTGAGTTGATCGCACTGTCTGTAATTATAAGGGGGAGTGTGGAGGTTGTGTGATGTGAAAAGTTTATATGCATACAGATTAACTGCAAAACCAAATAAAAAAGTACTCAGCAGAGATGAGGAGGTAGAGATTGTGGATCTTTCTGGGATATAGGGCTGGGTTTGGCATTTCTCCGAAGAGGTAACCCATTCATGTCTAAAGGTAAAGAAAACAATGAAAGAGAATACAGCTAAATACAAAAATTTAAAAACATTTTTTAGGCCTTTCCTTATTTCAGTAGTTGGAGACCAAATTGAATCAAAAAATAAGGATGACAAAAAATGGGTAGCAATAGCAGATTTTCAAATTGACCAACATGACGATCACATAGGAAGGCCCCCTGGAAATTGTGAGAATCTGAAAACTGAGCTTGAGACTTAGACCTGACTTAAATTACCATTTCTGTGAAGTTGAAGCATCATATAATGAGGGTCTGGGGCTAGAACAATGTTTCTCAAATGTATTCCTGAGGCCATCTGTGTCAGAATCAAGTAGAGGTCCCCAGGACAAATGCAGATTCCTGGAGCACACCACAGATCTGCATGATTAGCATGCACTGGCCAGGCTAATAAGATACATTTGAACAGCTCCGTGAGTTTGTGTATACCATTTGAGATCCAGTACTGAGTATACCAGATTTTTTTTTTTTTAATGCATGTCCAACACCCTTCATTTTTATTTTTTTTAAATTTTAGTATAGTTGATTTACAGTGTTATATTAATTTAGGTGTATAGCAGTGATTCAGTTTATATACATATATATATTCAGTTAGTGTTAGTTGCTCAGTTGTGTCCAACTCTTTACAACCCTACGGACTGTAGCCCGCCAGATTCCTCTGTCCATGGAATTCTCCAGGCAAGAATACTGGAGTGGGATGTCATTCCCTTATCCAGGGGATCTTCCCAACACAGGGATCCAACCTGGGTCTCCTGCATTGCAGGCAGATTCTTTACTATCTGAGTCACCAGGAAAGCCCAAATATATATATATTAGATTCTTTTCCCTTATAAGTTATTACAAAATGTTGAGTATAGCTGCCCACCTGAAACTATCACAACATTGTTCAATATAAAATAAAAAGTTAAAAAAATATATTTCATATAGTTCCTTGTGCTTTACAGTAGGTCCTCATTGGTTTTCTACTTTATATATAATAGTGTGCATACTAGATTTTAAATATACCTCCAAATCTTTGATGACTGAACAAGATTCCATTAGACCATGTCCAGATTGTATGACATTTTCTGCATCCTGTAAGAAAATTAATCTATTTTCTTAAGATTTTGGTGTAGTTTTCCAAAATGCAAGGCATAATATGCCCTTTGAATAAAAGTGTTCCTAGTAAAAAGACAGTTCTCTCTAGAAATTTCTGTTGATGACACTGATGAAGAAATAGAATAGATAGTTCATACATTCAGAAACATTATCATTTAATTCCATACAGTGAATCAGAATAGGATATTTAGAAACGTTATTTAGAAAAGGACGGTAAGAGTTTTCATAGGAAATACCAGGATTAGCTTCCTTAATTTACTGCTTTCTGCACTCATCTGCAATATTTCACTGTGTTGATTCTAGTTCAGTGTCTTTAAATTTGCTTTCTAGTCTTTTTCTTTCATCAAATATTTGCTACGTCTTCTAAATGCCAGGAGTTTTGTTTCATGCATGAGATACTAAGATTGAAAAAGACACTTTCCTCAAAGAACTCACATGTATTGGGGTAAAGAAGCAATATACACTACCATATTATTGTTGTTGTTTAGTCAGTAAGTCATGTCTGACTCTTTTGCGAACCCATGGACTACAGCCATCCAGGCTCCTCTGTCCATGGGATTTCCCAGGCAAGAATACTGGAGTGGTTGCCATTGCCTTCTCCAGGGGATCTTCCCGACCCAGGGATTGAACCCATGTCTCCTACATTGGCAGGCGGATTCTTTACCAATGAGCCACCAGTGAAGCCCCAACCATATTATTACAGAGGTATTTATATGAATAAAATGATTTAACACCATAGAAAAGGAAGCAACTTGCTCTCATTCAGAGAAGTCAAGGCCAGTTTTTCCAAAAGAGGTGATACTGGATCTGGATCTTAGAGACTGTTATGCTAGAGAGGGAAGATGGGCAAAAAAGGTCATAAGAAGGGAAGCCTAAGCAAAGGCATAAAAATTTTTCATGGTCCCATCTATTTAAGAAATGATATTTTATTCTTGGTTTAAGGAAGAAAAATAGTATATAAGTTTGCAAAATAAATTTAGGATCAAGTTGGGAAGGTCTTGAATACCATGCTAAAACTTAGAATAATTTTTAAGTCAGTGTGAAGGCTTGCTGTGATCTATGCTTTAAAAATGTTCTCTAGAACAAATATGAAAAGTAGAGAATAATCAGTAGCTAATAGGCCAGTTAGGAGACTGGCACAGTACAGGTCTAGAGGAGCCCCTGAATTAGTAAAGAAGCAAAAGCAATGAAAAGAAAGGACTAGATTGGAGAATTATTTCAGGAGCAAAACTTGGCAGATTAGATATGTGGAAAGAAAGGACCTAGATGAAACGTCAGAGATGTTTCTGTGGTTTCTAGATTTTGGTGACTGAGAAGATGGAGAAACAATTAATAAAGATAGATCAATCAAGAAATAGGAGTAGCATGGGAGGATGAGCTTGATTTTTGACATTTTTGAAGTACTTGGGATTTGGAGTTCATGAAAATGTGGGCCTGGGCATGGCGAGTTGGAAGACATCAGCATAAAGTTCATAGCTGAAATCCCTGGAGCACATAGGCTGCTAAGGGAAGAAGTTAGAATGACAGTATTAAAGAGTTAAGGTTTGAAATTGGAGTATAGCTGGGACTTGTCTGGTGGCCCAGTGGCTAAGACTCTGAGCTCCCAATGCAGGGGGCCTGGGTTTGATCCCTGTTCATGGGACTAGATCTGGAATGCTACAACTAACATACCCTGTATGCTGCAACTGAGACTGGTACAGCCAAATAAATAAATAAATCAAGAAAGAAAGAAAGAAACTGGAGTACCTCTACTTTTAATTCCTGTTGTATACTGGCAGACATCACAGTAAATCACCTGTAACAGAATGAGATGGGCTTCCCTGTTGGCTCAGACAGTAAAGAACCTGCCTGCAATGCGGGACACCTGGGTTCAACCCCTGGGTCAGGAAGACCCCCTGGAGAAGGGAATGCCAACCCCCCTCCAGTATTCTTGCCTGGAGAATTCCATCTACAGAGAAGCCTGGCGGGCTACTGTACATGGGGTCGCAAAGAGTCAGACACTACTGAGCGACTAACACTAACACTAAATAGGATGTGACAGCGAACGTGAGCATCTAGTTAACATGAGGAAGAAAGTTATAAAAAAGTTAAAGGAAGGCACAGAACTGCTAAATTGGCAATGCTTAATGTAGCAATTGACTATAACATTTCTTTCTTCAGATAGGACCACACCAGATATATAGCATGTTCATAAGAAAGGTTTTATAATAACTATGTTAAATGTATTTAATGAAGGGCATCAATATTATTAGATTAAAAGAAAGAGAAGCTGGTGACAGCTTGTTTGCTTTTTTTTTTTTTTTGCTTGTTTGCTTTGAATGCAAAAACAGGTATGCCATTACTTTATGTGGACCACTAATTAAGTCTTTTATAAGTCTTCTACAACTTGTTAAGAATTATTTGTGAGAAACTGAAAGGAAAAATTATATGAAGAGGGAAATACCCAGAAATAAAAGGAAGTGAACAAGCTATGTTTTAATTTTCTCTCAAAGTCTTTCCTAGCTTATGATTTTATTGTTAAAATTGATAAAGTGAGGAGAAGAGAATGAATTTAATTCATAATAATAGACACTTTCCCATTAGATAAAGAATTTAGCAATTTAGAGAATGAGAATCTGGCTCATTATTTTAATTAATTCAGTAGGATTTTAACAAATTTTTATTGAGTGCTTACCATATGCTAGATACTATTCTAGGTGCTGCGATAAACCAGTGAACAAGATAGATGAAAATTCCGGCCTTTGTAAAGCTTATCAAATAAATGGTTGTCGTTGTTCAGTCGCTAGGTCATGTCTGACTCTTGGCAACCCCATGGACTTCAGCCCACCAGGCTCCTCTATCATGGGATTTCCCAGCCAGAATACTGGAGTGGGTTGCCATTTCCTACTCCAGGGGATCTTCTCCACCTAGGGATCGATCTTGTATCTCCCGTGTCTCCTGCATTGGCAAGCAGGTTCTTCACCACTGTGTCACCAGGGAAGTCCTGTCAAATAAATAACTAACAATTAATCACTGGTAATTAGAGTAAAGGGGAATCAGGGAAAAGGGATAGGATGTATATGGGGACAGCAGTGGTTGAAATTGCAAGAAGAATGATCAGGAGAAACATCACGGAGAAGGTAATATTTGAGCTAAAATCATGGAGGAATTGGAGGGAGGAATGGTTTCAGGCAGAGGTCGTAGCAAATTCAAAGACAAGAGCAGGCAGATGCTTGCTGCATTGGGAGAACAGGCAGGAGTCCTGAGAACCTGAACTGGAGAATCTCTGAGGCAGGGCAGAGGTGATAGGCAGTCTCTGCCATCCTGAGAACTTTACCTTTTTTTCTGAGTGAGATGCCAAAGGAGGTTTTCAAGCAGAGTTGGAAGAATTCTACAGTCTTATCTAACTGTAGAATTAGGTTTGGGCAGCTTTCTTACAGTAAATAAATTTCTTTCTTTTTTTTTTGTATGTACATATTGTGTTAGCCAGGGCTTCTCTGGTGGCTCAGATGGTAAAGAATCGCCTGCTATATGGAAGACCTGGATTCAATCCCTGGATTGGGAAGATCCCATGGAGGAGGGCATGCAAACCCACTCCAGTATTCTTGCCTGGAGAATCCCCATGGACAGAGGAGCCTGGCGGGCTACAGTCCATGAGGTCACATAGAGTTGGACACGACTGAGCAACTAAGCATAGCATAGCATATTGTGTTAGGCAGAGTTCTAAGGATGTCCTTCAAGATTCCCCTTCTCTGGTTCACTTCAGTTCAGCTCAGTCACTCAGTCATGTCCAACTCTTTGCGACCCCGTGAATTGTAGCATGCCAGGCCTCCCTGTCCATCACCAACTCCCAGAGTTTACCCAAACTCATGTCCATTGAGTCGGTGATGCCATCCAGCCATCTCATCCTCTGTCGTCCCCTTCTCCTCCTGCCCCCAAACCCTCCCAGCATCAGGGTCTTTTCCAATGAGTCAACTCTTCACATGAGGTGGCCAAAGTATTAGAGTTTCAGCTTTAGCATCAGTTCTTCCAAAGAACACCCAGGACTGGTCTCCTTTAGAATGGACTGGTTGGATCTCCTTGCAGTCCAAGGGACTCTCAAGAGTCTTCTCCAACACCACGGTTCAAAAGCATCAATTCTTCGGTGCTCAGCTTTCTTCACAGTCCAACTCTCACATCCATACATGACCACTGGAAAAACCATAGCCTTGACTAGATGGACCTTCTCTAGTTGCTCAGTACTAATTTGGATACTAGTGTTAAAGGATTTAGGAGATGGTATTAAGGCTGTCATCAGCTGACTTTAAAATAACGAGATTGCCTAGGATTATCTGAGTAGGTCCAATGTAACAATGTGAGCTCTTAAAAGCAGAGGAAAAAGACAAGTGAGTTACGCAGAGGGTGAGATAAGAGGCCTTGGACTTGGGGTATCTCCTCTTTGCCACTCGCCTCTCCAGCACCAGGCAGCCGCTGTGCACCACTCCAGCGCCGCGCAGTCCCCATGTTCAAGGTCAGGAGCAGTGGCTATGTAGAGATACCCCACGTCCAAGGTCAGAGAAACCACAGTAAGACAGTAGGCACTGGAGTGGCTGTGCAGAGATACCCCACGTCCAAGGGCAAAGGAGAAGCCCCAGCAAGACAGTAGGAGGGGCGAATTCGCATTTAGAATCAAACCCCATTACCACCAGCGATGCTCAGAGGACTCAAAACAAACCTGTGTGCACCAGGACCCAAGGACCCCACAGAGACTGAGACAGAACTGTGTGTGAGCATCTCTGGTGAAGGTACAGGTCGGCAGTGGTCTGCCGTGGGGACGGGGGCTTTGGGTCTGGGTATGGCATAAGTCCTCCTGGAGGATTGCCATTAACCCCACCATAGAGCTGCCAGAACTTACATGGGACAGGGAAATAGACTCTTGGAGGGCACAACAGAACCTTGTACACCAGAACCCAGGAGAAAGGAACAGTGACCCCACAGGAGACTGCCCCAGACTTGCCTGTGGGTGTCCAGGAGTCTCCAGTGGAGGCGTGGGTAGGCGGTGGCCTGCTGCGGGGTTGGGGGCATGGACTGTAGCAGTAAATACATGGGATCTTTTGAAGGAGGTTGCTATTGTCTTCATTACCTCAACCATAGTTTGGCCCCAGGTAAATAGCAGGGAGAAACCTATATGCAGGTGAGGAAGCAACAGTTAGAATTGGACATGGAACAACAGACTGGTTCCAAAAAGGAAAAGAAGTACGTCAAGGCTGTATATTGTCACCCTGTTTATTTAACTTGTATACAGAGTACATCCTGAGAAACGCTGGCCTGGAAGAAGCACAAGCTGAAATCAAGATTGCTGGGAGAAATATCAATAACCTCAGATATGCAGATGACACCACCCTTATGGCAGAAAGTGAAGAGGAACTAGAAAGCCTCTTGATGAAAGTGAAAGAGGAGAGTGAAAAAGTTGGCTTAAAGCGCAACATTCAGAAAACTAAGATCATGGCATCTGGTCCCATCACTTCATGGGAAATAGACGGGGAAACAGTGGAAACAGTGTCAGACTTTATTTTGGGGGGCTCCAAAATCACTGCAGATGGTGACTGCAGCCATGACATTAAAAGACGTTTTTCCTTGGAAGGAAAGTTATGACCAACTTAGATAGCATATTGAAAAGCAGAGATATTACTTTGCCAACAAAGGTCCATCTAGTCAAGGCTATGGTTTTTCCAGTGGTCATGTATGGATGTGAGAGTTGGACTGTGAAGAAAGCTTAGCACCAAAGAATTGATGCTTTTGAGCTGTGGTGTTGGAGAAGACTCTTGAGAGTCCCTTGGGCTGCAAGGAGGTCCAACCAGTCCATCCTAAAGGAGATCAGTCCTTTAGAAGATCAGTGTTCATTGGAAGGACTGATGCTGAAACTCCAGTACTTTGGCCACCTCATGTGAAAAGTTGACTCATTGGAAAAGACCCTGATGCTGGGAGGGTTTGGGGGCAGGAGGAGAAGGGGACGAGAGAGGATGAGATGGCTGGATGACATCACTGACTCGATGGACATGAGTCTGAGTGAACTCCGGGAGTTGGTGATGGACAGGGAGGCCTGGAGTGCTGCAATTCATGGGGTCGCAAAGAGTCAGACACAACTGAGTAAGTGAACTGAACTGAAATAGCAGGGAGGGAACACAGCTACACCCATCAACAGAAAATTGGATTAAAGATTTACTGAGCATGGCCCTGTCCATCAGAACAAGAACCAGTTTCCCCCTCAGTCAGTCTATCCCATCAGGAAGCTTTCATAAGCCTCTTATCCTTCTCCATCAGAGGGCAGACAGACTGAAAATCACAGTCACAGAAAACTAACCAATCTGATCACATGGACCACAGCCTTGTCTAAATCAATGAAACTATGAGCCATGCCCTGTAGGGCCACCCAAGACATGCTGAAGAGTTCTGACAAAAATGTGGTCCACTGGAGAAGGGAATGGCAAACCACTTCAGTATTCCTGCCTTGAGAACCCCATGAACAGTATGAAAAGGCAAAAACATAGGACACTGAAAGATGAACTACCCAGGCCAGTAGGTGCCCAATATTGCTACTGGAGATCAGTGGAGAAATATCTCCAGAGAAAATGCAGAGACGGAGCCAAAGCAAAAACAACACCCAGTTGTGGACATGACTGGTGATGGAAGCAAGGTCCGATGCTTTAAAGAGCAATATTGCATAGGAACCTGAAATGTTAGGTCCATGAATCAAGACAAATTGACGTGATCAAACAGGAGATGGCAAGAGTAAACATTAACATTTTAGGAATCAGTGAACTAAAATGGACTGGAATCAGTGAATTTAACTCAGATGACTATTATATCTACTACTGTGGGCAAGAATCCCTTAGAAGAAATGGAGTAGCCATCATAGTCAACAAAACAGTCTGAAATGCAGTACTTGGATGCAATCTCAAAAACGACAGAATGATCTCTGTTCGTTTTCAAGGCAAACCATTCAATATCATGGCAATCCAAGTCTATGCCCCGACCAGTAATGCTGAAGAAGCTGAAGTTGAACGGTTCTATGAAGACCTACAAGACCTTCTAGAACTAACACCCAAAAAAGATGTCCTTTTCATTATAGGGGACTGGAATGGAAAAGTAGGAAGTCTAGAAATACCTGGAGTAACAGGCAAATTTGGCTTTGGAGTACAGAATGAAGCAGGGCAAAGGCTAATAGAGTTCTGCCAAGAGAATGCATTGGTCATAGCAAACACCCTCTTCCAACAACACAAGAGAAGACTACATATGGACATCACCAGATGGTCAACACCGAAATCAGATTGATTATATTGTTTGCAGCCAAAGATGGAAAAGCTCTATATCGTCAGCAAAAACAAGACCGAGAGCTGACTATGGCTCAGACCATGAACTCCTTATTGCCAAATTTAGACTTAAATTGAAGAAAGTAGGGGAAATGACTAGACCATTCAGGAATGACCTACATCAAATCCCTAACAATTATACAGTGGAAGTGAGAAATAGATTTAAGGGACCAGATCTGATAGACAGAGTGCTTGATGAACTATGGATGGAAGTTCGTGACATTGTACAAGAGACAGGGAGCAAGACCATTCCCAAGAAAAAGAAATGCAAAAACGCATTGCAAAAAAAGGGTGTCTGAGGAGGCCTTACAAATAGTTGTGAAAAGAAGAGAAACAAAAGCAAAGGAGAAAAGGAAAGATATACCCATTTGAATTCAGAGTTCCAAAGAATAGCAATGAGAGATAAGAAAGCCTTCCTCAGCAATCAGTGCAAAGAAATAGAAGAAAACAATAGAATGGGAAAGACGAGAGATCTCTTCAAGAAGATTAGAGATACCGAGGGAACATTTCATGCAAAAATGGGCACTATAAAGGACAGAAATGGTATGGACCTAACAGAAGCAGAAGATATTAAGAAGAGGTGGCAAGAATACACAGAAGAACTGTACAAAAAAGATCTTCACAACCCAGATAATCACGATGGTCTGATCACTCACCTAGAACCAGACATCCTGGAATGTGAAGTCAAGTGGGCCTTAGGAAGCATCACTATGAACAAAGCTAGGGGATGTGATGGAATTCCAGTTGAGCTCTTTCAAATCCTAAAAGATGATACTGTGAAAGTGCTGCACTCAATATGCCAGCAAATTTGGAAAACTCAGCAATGGCCACAGGACTGGAAATGGTCAGTTTTCATTCCAATCCCTAAGAAAGGCAATGCCAAAGAATGTTCAAACTACTGCACAATTGCACTCATCTCACAAGCTAGTAAAGTAATGCTCAAAATTCTCCAAGCCAGGCTTCAGCAATAAGTGAACCGTGAACTTCCAGATGTTCAAGCTGGTTTTAGAAAAGGCAGAGGAACCAGAGACCAAATTGCCAACATCTGCTGGATCATCAAAAAAGCAAGAGAGTTCCAGAAATGTATCTACTTCTGCTTTATTGACTATGTCAAAGCCTTTGAGTGTGTGGATCATAATAAACTGTGGAAAATTCTGAAAGAGATGGGCATAACAGACCACCTGACCTTCCTCTTGAGAAATCTGTATGCAGGTCAGGAAGCAAAAGCTAGAACTGGACATGGAACAACAGACTGGTTACAAAAAGGAAAAGGAGTATGTCAAGGCTGTATATTGCCACTCTGCTTATTTAACTTACATGCGGAGTACATCATAAGAAATGCTGGGCTGGAAGAAACACAAGCTGGAATCAAAACTCCCTAGAAAATTATCAATAACCTCAGATATGCAGATGATACCACCCTTATGGAAAAAAGTGAA
This sequence comes from Bos mutus, assembly GCF_027580195.1. Lineage (NCBI taxonomy): Eukaryota > Metazoa > Chordata > Mammalia > Artiodactyla > Bovidae > Bos > Bos mutus. The sequence continues at coordinate 96,324,123 of NC_091618.1, read as the reverse complement.
GAAGAACTAAAGATCCTCTTGATGATAGTGAAAGAGGAGAGTGAAAACTTTGGCTTAAAGCTCAACATTCAGAAAGCAAAGCTCGTGGCATCTGGTCCCATCACTTCATGGAAAATAGATGGAGAAACAGTGGAAACAGTGGCAGACTTATTTTTGGGCGCTCCAAAATCACTGCAGATGGTGACTGCAGCCATGAAATAAAAAGACTCTTACACCGTGGAAGAAAAGTTATGACCAACCTAGACAGCATATTAAAAAGCAGAGACATTAGTTTGCCTACCAAGGTCTGTCTAGTCAAAGCTATGGTGTTTCTAGTAGTCATGTATGGATGTGAGAGTTGGACTATAAAGAAAGCTGCGTGCTGAAGAATTGATACTTTTGAACTGTGGTGTTGGAATAAACTCTTGAGAGTCCCTTGGACTACAAAGAGATCCAACCAGTCCATCCTAAAGGAAATCAGTCCTGAATATTCAGTGGAAGGACTGATGTTGAAGCTGAAACTCCAATATTTGGCCACCTGATGCAAAGAGCTGACTCATTTGAAGAGACCCTGATGCTGGGAAAGATTGAAGGCAAGAGGAGAAGGGGATGACAGAGGATGAAATCATTGGATGGCATCACCAACTCAATGGACATGAGTTTGAATAAATTCTGGGAATTGGTGATGGACAGGGAGGCCTGGCATGCTACAGTCCATGGGGTGGTAAAGAGTCAGACATGAGTGAGCAACTGAACTGAACTCAACTGAGATAAGAGAAATTCAAAGCAAGGACTCCCCCTGCCATTGCTGACTTTGAAGATGAAAAGGGAGCTACAAAATAAGGAATGTTGACAAGATCTAAAAACTGAGCGCAGTCCAAGGCCAACAGCCATTTAGGAAGCAGGTACCTTAGTTCTTGGTTCATACCTGTCACCACACCAAACTGATGTCTGCCAATAAGCTGAATGAACTTGGAAGTGAGTTCTTTCCCAGAGGCTTTGGAAAGGGGTACAGGGAGCCTTGCCACTTTGATTTTAGCCTGTGAAACCTGGAAAAGAGAGCCAACTGAACGTTGGTCTGTCCAGACTTCTGAACCAAAAAACAAAAAACGTGAAATAATAAATGGTTGTTATTTTAAGCTTCTCACTTTGTGGTACTTTATTACAACAACAAGAGAAAACTAAAACACCTGTAAAGGATAAAAGATAAACCAGCTCAATATCCTATTAGTATAACATTTCATTAAGAACAAAGTCAGCGCCTTGTTCATCTAAGTTAATTCTCTTTACTCTTCTGTATATGAACTTCCTGGTTCAGACATGACCCAGTATCAGAGGTGAATTAATGAACTGGAGAAAGATCATGTGTTGCTTCAGTGGAAAAAGAAATCAATATGCTCTACTTTGGGAACCTTGGTTATTTTATCATTTTCTAAATAATCTCTGTTCTAGTCAGTTTAGAAAGCCTAGAATGCATTAAGGAAAGTTAAAATACATCAGGGGCTGGGGACCAAATAAGTAAATAAGGTATTTGGAGTATTCTTTTTTCATAGTAGTAGTGTGAATGCTCAGTCATATCCGACTATTTGCAACCCCATGGTCTGTAGCCTGCCAGAGGTTCCTCGGTCCATGGAATTCTCTGGGCAAGAATAATAGAGTGGGTTGCTATTTCCTTCTCCAGGGGATCTTCCCGACTCAGGGATTAAACCCACATCTTTTGTGTCTCCTATCTGGGCAGGAAGATTCTTTACCACTGATAGGTGTACATTGATAGTGAAAGTGAAAGTCACTCAATTGTGTTTGACCCTTTGTGATCCCATGGATAGTCCATGGAATTCTCCAGGCCAGAATACTGAATGGTTAGCCTTTCCCTTCTCCAGGGGCTCTTCCCAACCCGGGGATCGAACCCAGGTCTCCCACATTGCAGATGGATTCTTTACCAGCTGAGCCACCAGGGAAGCCCAAGAATACTGGAGTGAGTAGCCTATCCCTTCTCCAGCGAATCTTTCCAAGTCAGGAATCAAACTGGGGTCTCCTGCATTGCAGGCGGATTCTTTACCAGCTGAGCTACCAGGGAGACCCAAACATTAAAAAGAAAAAAAGAAAAAAATTTTCTTAACTAGTTAAGATCAAGAAAGCAATGAAATAAAAAGATACCATAATTTCATACTACTGTAAGGAGTTTCAGAGATTTGCAGGGGTTGGACATGACTGAGCGACTTCACTTTCACTTTTCACTTTCATGCATTGGAGAAGGAAATGGCGACCCACTCCAGTGTTCTTGCCTGGAGAATCCCAGGGACACGGAAGCCTGGTGGGCTGCCGTCTATGGGGTCACACGGAGTCGGACACAACTGAAGTGACTTAGCAGCAGTAGCAGCAGCAGGTACAGAGGACAGATTCCATAGTTCCCACAAATTGTCCTGGGTTTGGTTGCCTGATTTGTTATTGTCAAATCTACCATAGAATAGAAGACAGACTTATTTCATGACCATCTTTTTTCTTAATTCCATGTCAACATAAAAGACAAATGGCCACAGACTCTCAGCCTCCTTAAAGCATGAAATATCTTACAGCCCCTAAGTCTTGCATAAGTCCTAATGCTTGCTCTTATCTGAACATCTTGAGCTTGGTGTTTCTCTGGCTAGATTTTTTTTCTGATGCACTGTGTGCATTTGTGTGAAGGTCAAGTCACTGAGGTCAAAACACACACTCTTGCATTTTCCTGTAAAACATTTCAGCCACTTTAAAGCCTATCAAAAAATACAGTGAAATCTGCCCCCACAAGTTCTAGTCTTTAGTGAAGATGATGAAACACACTCAGAAATAAATAGCTTCATTCAAACTGGAGCTTAAAAACACCAGATTGATCTATTGGTTTCAAACGGGTTTTCAATAGCAGCTGACGGCGGAATCCCGTGGAGCTCGAAAGATGGTCTTGTCTTATTTGAAAGTGGGCTTTTCAAACACAGCTGTCATTTGGAACACTTTTGAAAGCCTTTATCCCTGTGTATTTGACTCCATCCCTTTCTCTTCCCCTTGCAAATTTTCCTACAGAATTGATCAACTAAGAAAAAAGGAGGGAAAACTTTGAGAGATAGATGTGTGTACGTGCTCAGTCATGCTGACTCTTTGGGACCCCATGGACTGTAGCCTGCCACGCTCCTCTGTCCTTGGAATTTTCTAGGCAAGACTACTGTAGTGTGTTGCCATTTTCTACTCCAGGGGGATCAAACCCATGTCTCCTGCATTGCAGGTGGATTCTTTACCACTGAGCCACCTAGGAAGCCCGTTTATTCTGATTAAACTAAAAACATACTTATCTCCTTCCTAGATTCCCCAAACCACCAAAGAGTATAGCATCATATTTTTTACAAAAGATGTCTTTTTTGGATATCTTGAATTTTATTAGACAGTTGAGAAGATTAAAACCTATGATTGTCCTTTCTCACTTGAGGCAAGACATAGTTTAGAAAGCAAATATCCTATTTTGCTACTCTAAAACTGCTTCAGTTGTCCATGTTTTCATTCACTCATTTTAAATAATTTTTAAGCTTCTACTGAATATCTACTATCATGTACCAAGTTCAGTACTTGGTACTGGGGATACATAGATGAATACAGTGCAGTCCCCACCTACAAAACAGTTCATAATCTACTTACCCAGCCAATTTCACACACACACACACACCCCCAATACACACCCACCAACTAATGAATACCAACCAATGCATACTAATACCAATTGAAAGCTCTTTCTACAATTAAGATGATTTGAGTTCATCTCAGTTGGGGAATGTGAAATTTCTTAATAAATTATGACCTGACCCTTTCACCTACTCTCAAATGGATTTTTATCATCTATTATTTATCAATTGATCTTTGAAGCTGAACTAAATCAATATATTTTTGCTGTATTATTAAAGGCAATTATATTTCTTAGAATTGAAATGTTCTAAGGGACTCATCATTGTTATCCTTAAACAATATTAATAAATATTACAAAAATCAGAGACCATTTCTATCAGACTGAAATAGATGCCAATAGAGACAACGGTGGGGGGCAAGCAGGGGAGAGTAGAATACTCCAGTATCTCATACAGTCCAAGAACCTGTGGGCAGAACACGTTTCATGGCTGTGCATAAAAAACAGTATTAGTACCTTTTGTAAGTTATTCTAATGATGACTCAGAGAAACCATCTTTAAACACAATGCATTAAACACAAATTTACTACACATATATCTGAGAATTTGAGGCCTTTTCTTTTAAAATAGGCATTGTCAAATGAATGTAAGTGAATGGAAATAGCAGCAGAAGAAAAATAAGAATCCCCTTCTCTGACAGTCTTGCAGCTGAAAGCAGAGGAAACTGAAGTAGTAGATGCCCTCTGAGAATGAGATGTCTTGTTGCAGAAAAGAAGCAAGACAGCAACTTCTATCATTGTAATCTCTTTTCCAGAAAATCTTGAAGATCATTAAAATACCCCTTTTTCTCAGGACCAAGCTTTCATAAGTATGGTGGAATTTGCATAATTTACATATTTTACCTTGCCTTATATTTCCATAACCTAATAAAATTCTTTATTTCAATAAAATAGCAACGAGATCATACATGATTGTTAGGCTCAATATCAGTTGTCCCTCATTAATGTTGCAAAGAAGCGATTAGCATTTTGAGGCAAACAAGGTGTACCTAGTTAGTGGGACCTGACCTTGCTGTCACTAAATTATACCTATGATTAATGATCTTCTCAAGTTTAAGGTTTGAATCACAACAAATAGATTATAAGTGAAAATCAGAGGAGGGATAGAGAAATGTGGAAAAGATGAACTTTAAGACTTGAGTCATACTTGCCATCATTCAACATTGAATTCAGCTCATAGTGCAATTGCCTTTGAGACTGATGCTCAAATTCCAAGGCAGTGGTTTTCAACACCAGACACACATGAAAATCAGAGCTTTTTAAAAGTCCCAGTGTTTGGGTCCCATCTAAGACTAATTAATGCTTTGGAGGTGAAATCTGGGTACTATGAGGTTTTCAAAGAATAAATACCATAATATCTACATTTAAGAAATGAATTTGGAGTCAGGAAAACAAAAATAATAGGAAACCAGGATATCTATATTTAAGCATGTTATGATAAAAAGTTTTTGCTTTGAGTTTTCTGTATTACACTGATGGGATGAAAATTATGTTAGTGTGACATACTAGTTAGTCCAGAGCTAAAGAGAAACATTTTTGGTGTTGGTGTCTAGTTTTTTATCTCACCAGTGGAAGTATCACTTTATTCTACGAAACATAGTTTTATTTCACTTTAATTAATCCAGCATAATCACAGCCAAATATGAAAAAGTAGAAATCTACAGAGTTAGAACATTTTTAGAACTACTTGCACAAAGCTTTAACCTGTGGGTGTGTACATGTATGTAAATTCACACATCTACCATAGTGTGACTCCCCATTCAGTAAGTCTGATTTAGGGGCCGTTCAGTTTCAGAACAACAGATTTGTTATCAGAAATGCTGAAAAGACTTAACTGTTGTAGGCCAGCATTGTCTAGAATGAGATATTTCAGGAGGCATCAGAAATAAAACATAAGATTACATTCAAAAGTTTACAAGCTCTAAACTTTGAAAAGAATATGGTATAGCTCCAAACGTAATTCAAAGTAAACACAATATGAAAGACAGGGAGAGAGGAAGGGAGGATGGGAGGAAGGAAGAAGCGACAGAGATGAAACCAAACAAGATTTGCTGTTCTTTGTCACCCGGAACCCGCCAACCCATTTCTACTGTTTACTTGCTTTCCCGTCTTCCATTCATCCCTCCATCCCTCCATCCCTTCTTTTGACGTGTATTCCAAACCACATCCCAAAGCTGGTGAATTGCCACCATACTTAGTAAAACAGTGTCACAGAGATGGCAAACTCATTCAGGAATAAATAATTTCTAGTTTTAGTTCTGAGTAACCCTCCTAGACATTGCATAGGTCGTCCAGTTTTGAAGTCCACCCTGTTCCCCTACTGCCTGCAACTCTGTTAGAGTGCATGCTTAGTCGCTTCAGTTGTATCTGACTCTCTGCAACCCCATGGACCATGGCTTGACAGGCTCCTCTTCCATGGGATTCTCCAGGCAAGAACACTGGACTGGGTTGCCATTTCCTTCTCCATCTGTTTAACTATTGATATACAGTTTTTGAATGTATTCTCTTTATTATTGAAAGGAGTCATTTCACCTTGAGAGTGCCACCTATTAAATTTAGTATGTTGGTCCTTTCAGTCTAGATGTTAGAAGATACTGTATAATATGACTTTTTTGAATCTGATCTTTTGCAAGATCTTTTTAGTGCTTATATTGAAGAGCTAATTCATTTTTCTTCTTTTCTCAGCTTATAAGCAGTTAATATGACCCTGAACTCCTTGTGAATGAATCACCAACTTTAGTTAAGCAATTTCAGATAGAGAGGAATCAGCACAGAGATTCACTCTTCCCTACATACAAACCACTTCCTTTTACCATGTACCTAGAAATAGCTAGTTGTCACTAGAAAACAGAAAAATATCTTTATTTTCTACTAGTGTCATGTAGTCATCACTTAGAAAAAAGTGAAGTCTTCTTTCAATTTAGTGGAACAAAAAAATGTTGTTAATAGTATAATTACTTAATTTATTACTAACTCATTTTATGTAGTGGCAGAGGCATTTAATCTTGAGTCCTCCACATCCTTGGAATATATTAACATTGGAAATCATGGATTAAATTCTTGGGCATATCGGAAAGGTAAATATAATGGTGCTATGTGTTATATAAATATGTGCATAAATATGTAGGTAGATATAAGATTTGGAAATGGCTGGACTGGTACATTATCTTATCAGTTATGAATTTTTTTTAGATTCCTAACTTGCTGCCAAATTTCATGCTTAGTTGGAGAGAATTTCATATGATTTTTTGTATGTTTATTTATGGTATTTTTTTTTTTTTCACTAAAAATGCATCATTACCTTAGCAGCTGCCACACCACATGGAGCAGCATGTGTGCTTTTTAAAAGAGATCCAGAGCACCTTCCCCCAGAAACCCGAAGCCAATATGCTTTGGGAAGTCTGCAGGTAGGACTCAGATTTCACCAGCAGATAATATACAATTTAGATATTTTTGCAGACTTTTTTTCTATAATAATTTTCTTTACCACTTCTTCTTTCCTAAGTATTCTGTTTAAAAATACTATTTCCAAAAAGGAAAAATATATAAAAGTTAATGCATAATGAGTGAGACCTTAAAATACATTCTCTCTTTTGCTTGGGGCCATTTTGAGAGGCGCTGGGGACTGCCTCTACTTGACAACAAAAATAGGAGAGAAAACTACAGAAATGGGTGATGGTGTATGTTTCATGAATGAGCCTTCCTTCCTTATATACTTGAAAGAGTTTGCACTTTATTTCTTATTTCCTGTTTGTATGAGAGAGAGAGAGAGAGAAGAGAATGAAAAGGGGAAGTGAGGGAGGGGAAGAAAATCTTGACCAAGAGTCATTCTAGGTCCCCAAGTCCATAGTCTTCCTCTGCTTAGGCACTCCAGTTCCTCTCCCCAGTTTCGTGCATCTCTTGAAAATCTCATTTCAATGCCCTGCCCTAACTCAATATCCTGAATTTTATGGTTCTTCCCTTTAGGCATATCTTTGCATAATACAACTTCAAGGTTACTATTCAGGTCAGCATAAACAAACAGGGCTTCCTGGTGGTTCAGCCAGTAAAAAGTTTGCCTGTACTGCAGGAGACCTGGGTTCGATCCATGGATTGGGAAGATCCTCTGGAGGAGGGCATGGCAGCCCACTCCAGTATTCTTGCCTGGAGAATCCCATGGACAGAGTGGCCTGGCAGGCTACAGTCCCTGGGGTCACAGAGAGTTGGACATGACTTAGTAACTAAGCACAGCATCATAGACAAATAGACAATGGAGCAATACTGTCAAAGAAGAAAGAAAGAAAGAAAGTGAAAGTTGCTCAGTCATGTCCAACTCTTTGGGACCCCATGGACTATTCAGTCCATGGAATTCTCCAGGCCAGAATACTGGAGTGGGTAGCCTTTCCCTTCTCCAGAGGATCTTCCTGACCCAGGAATCGAACGGGGGTCTCCTGCATTGCAGGCAGATTCTTTACCAACTGAGCTATCAGGGAAGCCCACAATACTGGCATAGTGATCCATAAATGTAACACACTGCATATTTTGTGTACATGATATTAAGCAATTCCTTTTCCCAACTTTTTAATGAAATTACATGTTTACATGAAATGTCTGATTTGTTTTAAATCATATGAACTTGATAGATAAGACTTTATCTCATCAAAACCAGGTTCAAGATAGGCAGTGGACTTTTATCAATCGCCCTGACAAAATCACCATCCAAGGGTTGTAATTTGGGAGTAAATTTCTAATGTCTATTTTTTAAAAAGAAAAGATACAATTTGAAGAACGGCATCATAAAGCAATATACATATCAAGATTCCTGATACTTCGTACAGACCAATTACCAGTGAAAAAAATAGAGCATATGAATATATTTGATTTGATATAGGTTCAGTTCAGTTCAGTTCAGTCGCTCAGTCATGTCCAACTCTTTGTGACCCCATGAACTGCAGCACGCCAGGCCTCCCTGTCCATCACCAACTCCCGGAGTTCACTCAGACTCACATCCATCGAGTCAGTGATGCCATCCAGCCATCTCATCCTCTGTCGTCCCCTTCTCCTCCTGCCCCCAACCCCTCCCAGCATCAGAGTCTTTTCCAATGAGTCAACTCTTCACACGAGGTGGCCAAAGTACTGGAGCTTCATTTTTAGCATCATTCCCTCCAAAGAACACCCAGGGCTGATCTCCTTCAGAATGGACTGGTTGGGTAGCAGGTAGATATTTAATATATGGTATTCATTATTATACTTAATTGTTTTTAAAACATGAATCTATAGATATATGGGAAGTAAGATATATCAGGAGAGAAAAAAATAGTCCTGAATGTGAAGCTGGGCAGCCAAATCTAATTCTGACTACCAAGATTGGGACCACGTATGTGGCCCTTCAGACCCTCCACAGTAAAACTTGCAGGATAGATGACTTCCAGTGGCCCACTTTCAATGGTTTCAGACTTGGAAGGTGAACTAAGTGAGTGAAAGACTGATATGGAAGGCAGCGTCAAAAATGGCAACTGATTCTTGAATCCCACATCAGGGAAAGAGTAGGTGGTGGGGATGGGGAACTAGAGCGTGTATGTCTGATTTAAAAGGGGCCAAAGCCAGCCAGCTACAATTGCTTGTGTCACATGGGAATATGAAGCTCAATGTGGCATATCTAAGTTTAAAGAAATCCTATAAATGCAGATTAAAACATGAAATCATGACTTTCCCAAATTGATCATCAATTCAAGCTCTGCTTTGTTTTGTTTTGTTTTGTTAAACAAAAAACTGTGCACATCTGTGGCGCATATTTGATTCACAGGCTATCTGTACATGTTAATACCTTTAGTTCAGATTATATGAAGATGGACTAAAAGTCTGTGGATTTATGACAGTGTGAATTTCAAAGGGCAAAAGGCTAAAAGGCTGGTTTGGCTTAGTCAGAAAAAACTCTGAGCTCTGGAATAGTGGACATGGCTTTGTGATCTGGATCAGCCATGTGTAACAGAGTCAGCCAGCCCTGCCACCGTCTGTGCTCAGCACTGTCTAGTCACTGCTCTCCCAAAATGACCTTCTCACCTTTCAAGAGAGCCCCTCAGTGCTAAAAAATTCAGTTTATTTCTATAGCATACAAGTTCAAATCCATGGCCAATGTGATAGATTAGATTAGACCATCACCCAGCCTGACTTTTGTCCTGCCTGGCTCTCACAAATCTTGGCAAGATAGAATAAGCCAAGTTCAAGTGAGAATTGGTATTGGAGAAATAGGAATTGGCTCTTGGTTTGGTCTGTGATCCAAAAGGCTGTGCTGTGAAGGGCAGCAAGGGCCAAAAAGCCAGGGGAGCTGTGAAGTAGATATGCCAGAGACACAGGCAAGCTAGAGCCAAGGATTGGTGACTTGGAAAGCTGGTGTAATAACTGTGGCTGTGGCTATAGGCCACAGGGTAAGCTGGCTTAATTCTGCTGGATAACCTCTCTGCCCGAGAGCTGCTGTCATGGAGCCAGGAGATTTGTGTCCTGGCTCTTTCTTTACGAATCTTAGTGGTATCTCTCTGCTCACAACAGTTAGAGGGCATCACCTCCACATCTACTATCTACTTCTTAGTAACAAAAACTTGTCTGAGACATTTGAAGTTGAGGTATTAATGAGATTGTCATGGGGGCATGCTAACCTATATTCCCTGAGTTGGTTACTCCAGTTCTGTCCTTGGATTATAGAAGACCACAAGATCTGTGGATAGTTTAGCTTAGGTCCTCAGATTTGCTTTTGCTGTGTTGCATTTTAACAGCAAGCCTTCTGATTTTATTAAAAATAACTAGGTGGATCAGGGATATGATTATGTCTCTGTAAAGTGCTTTTGAATATCATTTCCATTAGATCATTGAGAGTGCCTGCTGTAAAGCTTTAGAAAATATTTCTATTAAAGTTCAGTGAACTTGCCAGTTTTTGGCCCATCTGTAAAGAAGCTCAAAGCCAAAGATTCACTGTGCAATAAAGCTAGGTTATTCCTTGAGTCTGCATATTTATATTGTACAATTTTTCCTGGTCTTATTTATTTACTCAAGTGCCATCTGGAAAAGGGGAGGGAATAAATAAATCCAATGAGCCAGCTTTAATAGATATTTCTTTTTTAAATGCGAAGAAATTAGGAACTACTAACTCTAAAGTTATTCAAAACGGAAACAAAACAAATTTAGGTACCTTCTATATAGGTGTGCACAGGACTCCAAGTCAATAATTCGGGAGAAAATACCCTTCCTTTCCAAATCTTCAAACATAGTCATGTGTAGCTTTTATTGCATCGTTAATAGCACTTACATTCACACTACTGGGCCTTCTCAGAAATATTCTGATGTTGTTACCATATCAGTTTCCTATATCCCTCTACAAAAATCCTGTGCCAAACCCAGCTTCAATTATATTATCTTCTTAGCAATTGTAAGTTTATCTTCTTTCTAATCTTCACCTTAGTAGGCAAACTAGATGGCATGACCAGAATTTAACCTTATTTTTACACACCTTGGACAAAAACATGTATTTGTAGTATTCCCATTACAAGGAATTAAAAGATGCTTTTAATTAAAAGACACTTACTCCTTGGAAGGAAAGTTATGACCAACCTGGATAGCATATTGAAAAGCAGAGACGTTACTTTGCCAACAAAGGTCCGTCTAGTCAAGGCTATGGTTGTTCCAGTGGTCATGTATGGATGTGAGAGTTGGACTGTGAAGAAGGCTGAGCGCCGAAGAATTGATGCTTTTGAACTGTGGTGTTGGAGAAGACTCTTGAGAGTCCCTTGGACTGCAAGGAGATCCAACCAGTCCATTCTGAAGATCAGTCCTGAGTGTTCATTGGAGGGACTGATGCTGAAGCTGAAACTCCAATACTTTGGCCACCTCATTCGAAGAGTTGACTCATTGGAAAAGACTCTGATGCTGGGAGGGATTGGGGCAGGAGGAGAAGGGGACGACAGGATGAGATGGCTGGATGGCATCACCGACTCGATGGACACGAGTTTGGGTAATCTCTGGGAGTTGGTAATGGACAAGGAGGCCCAGTGTGTTGCGATTCATGGGGTCACAAAGAGTCGGACACGACTGAGTGACTGAACTGAACTGAACATCACAAGGAGGAAAAGAGGGGAAAGCAGTCTTCTTGGAAAGGTTGTAAACCTCTAATCAGTTCAGTCATTCAGTTGTGTCCGACTCTTTGTGACCCCATGAACTGCAGCACGCCAGGCTTCCCTGTCCATCACCAACTCCCAGAGTTCACCCAAACTCATGTGCATTGAGTCAGTGATGCCATCCAGCCATCTCATCCTCTGTCGTCCCCTTCTCCTCCTGCCCCCAATCTCTCCCAGTGTCAGAGTCTTTTCCAATGAGTCAATTCTTTGCATGAGGTGGCCAAAGTATTGGAGTTTCAGTTTTAGCATCAGTCCTTCCAAAGAATACTCAGGACTGATCTCCTTTAGAATGGACTGGTTTGATCTCCTTGCAGTCCAAGGGACTCTCAAGAGTCTTCTCCAACACCACAGTTCATGCCCTACGCTGTCCCAGAATCTAGGAATCAAAAAAAAAACACAAACTATTCTTTTAAAAAAATACTTGTTTATTTACACGACTGTGCAGGGTCTTAGTTACAGGATGTGGGATCTAGTTCTCTGACCCAGGATTGAACCCAGGCTTTCCGCACTGGGAGCACGAAGCCTTAGCCACTGGACCACTAGGGAAGCCCTGAAAAACTGTTCTTAACATTGCCTGTCAACGCTGTCCAAACCAGGGAAACGGAAACGTTAATTCCTGAACTTGTGTTTCTTTATCTGCAAAATGAAGATAATAGTTCTTTCACTGAGTAGCTGTGAATTTTAAATGACCTGTTGTATTTGAAGTTAACTAGAAAGTCATTATTCAAGGGTGAATTTCTATTTGTTCATTTTCAGGGGTGGAGCTGAGACTGGAGGGCATGGGTGGAATCCTTGACTTGTGTCCTGATTTTGACTCACCCTAAGACCTTGGTCACTTAACTTCCCTAAACTGTTGACTTCCTACTGGAAAACTAAACATCCTGTCTACCTTAGCAGATTGTTGATTATGCACATAAATCGAAATTACTCTCCAAATGAAAATCATTATTAAATCTCTGAAATATTCTTATTCAAGAAACTATAATTATTTTTATTTAAATAATTCATTTGTATCCATTTCCAATGCACAAATAGCATGCTATATTGAAAGTAGACATAAAGACATTATCAATAAAAATTAGACATTTTTTGAAAGTGAAGATTGTATTTACTGAAAGGGATTCTGTTTGAAACCTGAAAGTTGATGGTTATTAACCAAATCTGCTCTTTTTAGAGCAATTTACATGCCTTATATTGCAATGATTTCTATAGAATATATAGACAAATACTATTGCTAAAATATTTAATAGTAGCCCTATCTCTAGTGTTGCCACTGATGTGATAAAAGTCCAAAACTATAACATTCCCATTTTTTTTTCAACTCTGTGACAAGTCTGCAAGTTTTATGACACCAAGTTTTGTAAAGGTAAATAGTTGGTAACCACTAACCATCAATCCATCATTCAATCACATGTCCATCTTCACCCTTAATTTTACTTATGCAAAAACATGTCATTCTCTACAATCAGTATTACCATTATTTTTCATCTTCCTAATAAAAGACTGAAAATGTACAAAGAAACTTGGAGTATTGGAACACCTATATTGAGATTGGAAGGAATGATGCTAAAGCTGAAACTCCAGTACTTTGGCCACCTCATGCGAAGAGTTGACTCATTGGAAAAGACTCTGATGCTGGGAGGGATTGAGGGCAGGAGGAGAAGGGGATGACAGAGGATGAGATGGCTGGATGGCATCACTGACTCGATGGACGTGAGTCTGAGTGAACTCCGGGAGTTGGTGATGGACAGGGAGGCCTGGCATGCTGCAATTCATGGGGTCACAAAGAGTCGGACACGACTGAGAGACTGAACTAACTAACTATATTGAGATTATCTTAACTGTACGCAACTTTCCATAAACTCAGTCGCTTTCTGATGATTGTTTGACCTTGATCTATCTTTCAAAGTCTAAGAATTTGTCCCTAAATATTCAGATCTCCTTTACAAATGTCAATAATTCAAATGTGTGTATATGTGTGTATACATATATATTAAATATTTTTAAATACTCTTTTAAACTCAAAATGTATTACACTTTTATTTCCTATGTATCTAACTGCTAAAATGAAAATGGTGCTTTTGAAAACCACAGCAAGAGGGCAAGAAAGTATACAGTTAGAGTGATATTTATCAGGTTGAACCAAGGCCAGAATCGTGGTGTCCAGTCCCTTGATCTTATTATTTATCACACAGCAAGACCCAAAAAACAGGGGCATGGGAGGAAGAGAATAAAAAGCCCTCCTGCAAGGACAGACAGAACCAGCCATTGATTGAATTGTATCTGATTGTTCACTGTCCAGGGCACCTGTGCCGATTCCCACCCCTTGCAAAATCTCCTCGGTCCTGAAGTTGAACAGTGTTCATCCTGCAAACAATATCCAAATTGAGATTGGAAGAAAGACAAAAGCTAAATTTATCCTGACACATTCTTCATTCCAAGCTCCCACTTTTCTGTGACGCACAATCGTCATTTTCAATGAAAATAAAAAGCTATTTTCAATAATGAAGAGTGGATTCCCCTTCCTACCACCAATATCAGGACAACTGCATCCCCCAGAAGCGTCGCTTATGGAACTGAGAACAGGAAGGCAGATGGCTCTGTGTCCTTTCGTTTGTGCTAGTTTTTCACAGAGCTGTAAAGGCAGGAACTAGGTTGTGGGGAGAAGGCTCCAGACCAACTGGGAACGACCTCACAATGTCTCCTAAGAAACTACTTCATTTTCATTGCAAAAGAAAAAGGATTTTTGATTAATTATCTCTGATGATTCTGAAATTGTATCAGTTTTCTATCAAGCAAAAGGCAAAAATTTCTGGTTTGACAGAATCATATCCAAGTAGTCACAGCAAATCTCTGCCCTTCCTTTGGCTTAAGGGATAGTTTTGGCAGCATTATAGTCATCAAGATATAATCTTGCATCTAACCAAAGCAAACTAACAAAATCTTAAGTAGCTATAAACATGTTTCTAAAATCACATTTGGAAAGTCATTGTATTAATATCTGAGCATGAGATGATGTCACCCAAATAGGAAGCTCTGAGACCAGATAAGCAGATAAATAATCATTTTTTTTTTTTTAGTTTTAGAAATAGGTGAAGGATATCTTCATATAGCCTCACACAAGGAAAGTTAAAATTTGTAACTGGGTCATCATACAGTGTTTATAATAGAAGAATGTGACTTTGAGGTGGAAAATTCTGAAAGAGATGGGAATACCAGACCGCCTGACCTGCCTCTTGAGAAATTTGTATGCAGGTCAGGAAGCAACAGTTAGAACTGGACATGGAACAGCAGACTGGTTCCAAATAGGAAAAGGAGTACGTCAAGGCTGTATATTGTCACCCTGCTTATTTAACTTATATGCAGTGTACATCATGAGAAACACGGGACTGGAAGAAGCACAAGCTGGAATCAAGATTGCCGGGAGAAATATCAATAACCTCAGATATGCAGATGACACCACCCTTATGGCAGAAAGTGAAGAGGAACTAAAAAGCCTCTTGATGAAGGTGAAAGAGGAGAGTGAAAAACTTGGCTTAAAACTCAACATTCAGAAAACTAAGATCATGGCATCTGGTCCCATCACTTCATGAAAAATAGATGGGGAACAGTGGAAACAGTGTCAGACTTTATTTTTCTGGGCTCCAAAATCACTGCAGATGGTGACTGCAGCCATGAAATTAAAAGACCCTTACTCCTTGGAAGAAAAGTGATGACCAACCTAGATAGCATATTCAAAAGCAGAGGCATTACTTTGCCAACAAAGGTCCATCTAGTCAAGGCTATGGTTTTTCCAGTGGTCATGTATGGATGTGAGAGTTGGACTGTGAAGAAAGCTGAGTGCCAAAGAATTGATGTTTTTGAACTGTGGTGTTGGAGAAGACTCTTGAGAGTCCCTTGGACTGCAAGGAGATCCAACCAGTCCATTCTGAAGGAGATCAGCCCTGGGATTTCTTTGGAAGGAATGATGCTAAAGCTGAAACTCCAGTACTTTGGCCACCTCATGCGAAGAGTTGACTCATTGGAAGAGACTCTGATGCTGGAAGGGATTGGGGGCAGGAGGAGAAGGGGACAACAGAGGATGAGATGGCTGGATGGCATCACTGACTTGATGGACGTGAGTCTGAGTGAACTCCAGGATTTGGTGATGGACAGGGAGGCCTGGCGTGCTGCGATTCATGGGGTTGCAAAGAGTCGGACACGACTGAGTGACTGAACTGAACTGAACTGATACTTGTGAAAATGGAAATATTGATGGGATATTCTGAAATTCAGCTTTTTCTCTAAAACATACCAGTATCTGTGAGAACTGATGGGAATATCAAATAAAATGATGAATATGTTAAGTGTTAACAGGTATTAAGCAAATTATAGTTTTCACATTATTATGGTTATTATTGGTACTAGCATTTTAAGCATTTAGTTTAACTTTGGAATGCTTCTAGTACAGACCTCCTGGTACAATGACTTGATCTTTGAGAAAAATAACATCAGGAATAAATCCAAATATGGTGAATAAGAAAGAAGTTTTAAAACTGCTGTGCATTGAAGACAGCTAGATTATTCTAATAGACATAATAATTAAAGTACCAAAGCGTCTCATTTCTCCCTGAAAATACAGACTGAGAAGAGAAAGAAATAGTCAATGATGTATTAAAAAAATAAGAATCTCTACTCTTGGTTACCCCTTATTCAGTCTGTTTCATGCAATCATGCTTAAAGGCGTAAAAGGTGGCCTGAAGGCTGCTGGTAAAATATGTTTCTGCTCCTCCAAGAAGCTGTTAACTCAACAAGCTGTGAACAGCCTCCCAAGCCCTGGGAGAACAACCATACACTTCTGATTGTGTTCTACACATGGGCCAGTGAGAGGACAGGTACGCAGAGACTGAGAGTGGTAATGAGCCCAAAGGAAGAAAGAGGCCCATCCTGCCTGTCCCAGAAAATCTTCCTGTACCAGCCCTTGCTCTCATTTCATTAATCTCATAAGAGAAGGCCCCTTGCGTTTCACTTGATTCAATTTTTAGGAAACTTAGAGTGTAATGGAGGGGGCTTTGCCATATTATTACTTAACATTTTGCATATGAGGAGTCTTAGACACAGAGAGGTCACATGCCCTGCATCACACCTGGACTGCTGAAGGTTTGGGGCTTGAGCCCATGTACACTGACTGCAGAGCCTAAATTCCTCTTTTTTTATTTTAATTAAATTACAGTTGATTTACAATGTTATATTAGTTTCAAGGGTTTAGCAAAGTGATTGAGTTGTGTATATATATTACATTATATAATTTTGTAGTATTATTTAATATATGTGATTTTTCAGATTCTTTTTCCTTATAGGTTATTACAAAATATTGAGCATAGCTCAGAAGCCCCAGCAAGAGTGGTGGCTGTGCTGCATTGGAGCGGCTGTGAGGAGATACCCCACGTCCAGGGACAAAGAGCCTCTGCAAGATGGTAGGAGGGGCAAATTAGCATTTAGAATCAAACTGCATCCCTGCCAGAGACTCTCAGAGGGCTCAAACAAAACTTGTGCACACCAGGACCCAGGGACCCCACAGAGACTGAGACAGAACTGTGTTTGAGCATCTCCTGTGGAGATAAGGGTCAGCAGGGACTGCCACAGGGGCAGGGGCTCTGGGTACAGCAGACTTGGGTATGGCTGGGTGCAGCAGACGGGTATGGCATAAGCCCTCTTGGAGGAGGTCACCATTAACCCCACCATAGAGCTGCCAGAACTTACACAGGACTGGAAAATAGACTCTTGGTGGGCACAAACAGAACCTTGTGTGCACCAGGACCCAGGATAAAGGAGCAGAGACCCCACAAGAGATTGACTTAGACTTGCCTGGGAGTGTCCAGGAGTATCCAGTGGGGGCGTGGGTCTGTGGTGACCTGTTGCAGGATTGGGGGCACTGAGTGTAGCAGTACATGCATGTGATCCTTTAAAGGAAGTCACCATTATCTTCATTGCCTTCACCATAGTTTGGCCCCAGGTAAATGACAGGGACACAGCTTCACCCATCAACAGAAAATTGGATTAAAGGTTTACTGAGCATGGCCCTGCCCATCAGAACAAGACCCAATTTCCCCCTCAGTCAGTCTCCCCCATCAGGAAGCTTCCATAAACTTCTTATCCATCAGAGGGCAGACAGACTGAAAATCACAGTCACAGAAAACTAAGCAATTTAATAACATGGACCACAGCCTTGTCTAACTCAATGAAACTATGAGCCATACTGTATAGGGCCACCCAAGACGGACAGGTCATGATGGAGAGTTCTAACAAAATGTGGTCCACTGGAGAAAGGAATGGCAAACCACTTCAGTATTCCTGCCTTGAGAACCTCATGAACAGTATGAAAAGGCAAAAAGATAGAACACTGAAAGATGAACTCCCCAGGTTGGAGGGTGTCCAATATGCTACTGGAGATGAGTCGAGAAATAACTCCAGAAAGAATGAAGAGACGGAGCCAAAGCAAAAACAACACCCAGTTGTGGATGTGACTGATGCTGTAAAGAGCAATATTGCACAGGACCCTGGAACGTTAGGTCCATGAATCAAGGCAAATTGAAGTGGTCAAACAGGTGATGGCAAGAGTGAACATTGACATTGTAGGAATCAGTGAACTGAAATGGACTGTAATGGGTGAATTTAACTCAGATGACCATTAAATCTACTACTGCCGGCAGGAATCCCTTAGAAGAAATGGAGTAGTCATCATGGTCAACAAAAGAGTCCAAAATGCAGTACTTGGATGCAATCTCAAAAACAACAGAATGATCTCTGTTCGTCTCCAAGGCAAACCATTCAATATCACGGTAATCCAAGTCTATGCTCCAACCAGTATGCAGGTCAAGAAGTAACAGTTAGAACTTGACATGGAACAACAGACTGGTTCCAAAAAGGAAAAAGAGTACATCCAGGCTGTATATTGTCACCCTGCTTATTTAACTTATATGCAGAGTACATCATGAGAAATGCTAGGCTGGATGAAGCATAAGCTGTAATCAAGATTGCCGAGAGAAATATCAATAACCTCAGATATGCGGATGATACCACCCTTATGGCAGAAAGTGAAGAAGAACTAAAGAGCCTCTTGATGAAAGTGAAAGCAGAGAGTGAAAAAGTTGGCTTAAAACTCAACATTCAGAAAACTAAGCTCATGGCATCTGGTCCCATCACTTCCTGGCAAATAGATGGGCAAACAATGGAAACTGTGACAGACTTTATTTTGGGGGGCTCCAAAATCACTGCAGATGGTGACTGAAGCCATGAAATAAAAAGACGCTTACTCCTTGGAAGAAAAGTTATGACCAATCTAGACAGCATATTACCCACTCCAGTACTCTTGCCTGGAAAATCCCATGGACGGAGGAGCCTGGTAGGCTGCAATCCATAAGGTTGCTAAGAGTCGGACACAACTGAGCGACTTCACTTTCACTTTTCACTTTCATGCATTGGAGAAGGAAACGGCAACCCACTCCAGTGTTCTTGCCTGGAGAATCCCAGGGACGGGGGAGCCTGGTGGGCTGCAGTCTATGGGGTCCCACAGAGTCGGACACGACTGAAGCGACTTAGCAGCAGCAGCAGACAGCATATTAAAAAGCAGAGACATTACTTTGCCAACAAAGGTCCATCTAGTCAAAGCTATGGTTTTTCCAATAGTCATAAAAAAAAGCTGAGCACCGAAGAATTGATGCTTTTGAACTGTGGTGTTGGAGAAGACTCTTGAGAGTCTGTTGGACTGCGAGGAGATCCAACCAGTCCATCCTAAAGGAAATCAGTCCTGAATATTCATTGAAAGGACTGATGCTGAAGCTGAAACTCCAATATTTTGGCCACCTGATGTGAAGAACTGACTCATTTGAAAAGACCCTGATGCTGGGAAAGATTGAAAGTGGGAGAAGGGGAGGGCAGAGGATGAGATGTTTGGATGGCATCACTGACTCAATGGACATGACTTTGAGTAAACTTCAGGAGTTGGTGATGGACACGGAAGCCTGGCATGCTGCAGTCCATGGGGTCGAAAAGAATCGGACACGACTGAATGACTGAACTGAACTGAACTAACTTGTGCTATACAGTAAATCCTGGCTGGTTATATATTATATATATAGTAGTGTGTATATGTTGGAGAAGGCAATGGCACCCCACTCCAGTTCTCTTGCCTGGAAAATCCCATGGACAGAGGAGCCTGGTAGGCTGCAGTCCATGGGGTCTCGAAGAGTTGGACACGACTGAGTGACTTCACTTTCACTTTTCACTTTCATGTATTGGAGAAGGAAATGGCAACTCCAATGTTGAAAAGGAAACTCCAGTGTTCTTGCCTGGAGAGTCCCAGGGACGGCAGAGCCTGGTAGGCTGCCATCTCTGGGGTCGCCCAGAGTCAGACACAACTGAAGCGACTTAGCAGCAGCAGCAGCAGTGTGTATATGTTAATCCTGAACATATTGGTTGCTCAGTCATGTCTGACTCTTTGTGACGCCAGGGACTGTATCCTGCCAGTCTCCTCTGTCCATGGAATTCTCCAGGCAAGAATATTGGAGTAGGTTGCCATTCCCTTCCCCAGGGGATCTTCCCAAACCAGGGATTGAACTCGAATCTCCCGCATTACAGGTGGATTCTTTCTGTCTGAGCCATCAGGGAAGCTCCATTAATCCCAAACTCCTAATTTATCCCTCCTCTCCTTTCCTTTTTGGTAACTGTAATTTTGTTTCCTATCTGTGGATCTATTTCTTTTTTGTATGTAAGTTCATTTGTATCATTTTATTTTTTTCAGATTCCACATAGAAGTCTGGCTTTGTCTTTGTCTGGCTTACTTCAGTTAGTAAGATAATCTGTAAATTCATCCATGTTGCTGCAAATGGCATTACTTCATTCTTTTTATGGCTAATATTCTACTGTGTATATGTACCACACCTTATTTCATGCATTCAGCATCAGTGGGCACTTAGGTTGCTTTCGTGTCCTGGCTATTGTAAATAGTGCTGCGGTGAACACCGTGGTGCATGTATCTTTTCAAATTATGATCTCTGGATACACGCCCAGGAGTGGGATTGCAGGATCATGCAGTAGCTCCATTTTCAGTTTTTAAAGAAACTTCCGTACTGTTCTCCATGTATCAGTTTACATCCCCACATACAGTGTAGGAGGAGTACTGTTTCTCTACACCCTCTCCAAGGCTATTATTCGTAAACTTCTTGATGGTGGTCAGTGTGACTATTGTGAGGTAGTATTGATTCACATTTCTCTAATAATTAGCAGTGTTGAGAATCTTTACATGGGCCTTTTGGCCATCTTTGGATAAATGTCTATTTTGACCTTCTGCTCATTTTTTGATTGAGTGGTTGGGTTTTTTTTTTAATATTAAGCTGTATAAGCTGTTTGTATTATTTAGATATTAATTCCTTGTCTATCACATCATCCACAAATATTTTCTTCCATTATGTAGGTTGTCTTTTTGTTTTGTTTACAGTTTCCTTTCCTGTGTGAAAGCTTTTAAGTTTAATTAAGTCCAACATGTTTATTTTTGTTTTTATTTCCATTAGTCTAGGTGGTTGTTCGGAGAAGGCCATGGCACCCCCACTCCAGTACTCTTGCCTGGAAAATCCCATGGACGGAGGAGCCTAGTAGGCTCCAGTCCATGGGGTTGCTGAGAGTTGGGCACGACTGAGCGACTTCACTTTCACTTTTCACTTTCATGCATTGGAGAAGGAAATGGCACCCACTCCAGTGTTCTTGCCTGGAGAATCCCAGGGACGGGGGAGCCTGGTGGGCTGCCGTCTATGAGTCGGACACGACTGAAGCATCTTAGCAGCAGCAGGTGGTTGTTGCTGTAGTCACTAAGTCATATCTGATTCTTTTGGACCCCAGGGACTGTAGCCCTCCAGGCCCCTCTGTCCACGGGATTTTCAGGCAAGAATACTGAAGTGAGTTGCCATTTCTTTCTCCAGGGTATCTTCCTGACCCAGGGGTCAAACTCGCATCTGCTGCATTGGCAGACTGATTCTTTATCACTGAACCACCAGGGTAGCCCCATTAGTCTAAGAGATGGATCCAAAAAGATATTGCTGTGATACACATCAGAGTGCTCAGCCTATATTTTCTTCTAGGAGTTTTATAGTACTCAGTATTACATTAGGTCTTTAATCCATTTGGAGTTCATTTCTGTTTATGGTGTGAGAAAATCTTTCAGTTTTGTTCTTTTATATGTGGCTATCCAGTTTTCTCAGTACCACTTATTGAAGAGACTGTCTTTCTCCATTGTATATTCTTAACTTCTTTGTCATAGATTGACCATAAGTATGTGGGTTTATTTCTGCCACCTGAATGCTTAACCTCAGCCACTTGCGTTCTTTGGACAAGGCAATTTTAAGCACATGTTGAATCTGAAAGGCAGAAATACAAAAAAGAGTGAGTCTAAAAATGGTTGCATTTACAGTGTTTTATATGAATTGAGTATGAAATGAACTCACGGTACAGAAGGTGAACAGGAATGCTCATATTATAGCATGGTCTCCATCTCTAAGACCACAGATCTGTACTACAAATCACAAAAGTCAGATCAAGCCACCAGGCCGTAATAGATAATAGAATCAACTTCAAAGTAGGAGTTTGTGGAGCTACACACACACACATTCACACCCCGCAGTAAAACAAAACACCAAATTACAAACTTCTTGAGGCCAAAGATCCCAGTAAAATATACCTTTGTCTCCATGACTGAGAGCTTAAAAAGTAATTTTAAATGAATTGAAAGTCTGTAGATAGCGTTGAAGAAAAGATTGATTGACAATACAATTTACATAATGTCTTATTTTGTATTTGCTATGGACTGGAAGTTTGTGTCCCCACTCCCCCCAGAATTCGTATGTTGAAACCTAATCCTCAGTGTGATGGTATTTGAAGATGGGAATTTTGAAAGGTGATTAGGTCACAAAGGTGGAGCTCTTATGTAAGGATTAGTGCCCTTACAAAAGATTCCAGAGAGTTCCCTCATCCTCTCCCATCATGAACCAGGAAGCGGGTACCAGACACCACATCTGCTTGTGCCTTGATCTTGGACTCTAGTAACCAGAATTGTGAGAAATACATTTCTATTGTTTATGAAACACCCAGTCTATCACATTTTGTTATAGCAGACCAAGCAGACTAAGATAGCATTTGATAATTCTATGATTTGGTAGAAAATTTCCCACAATTTGTCCTAGTTTTCTTTAATATTATTTCATGCTCTCATTAAAATAGAAAGAACTGGCAGGAGTCTCTTGAGGGTAGCTCTTTTGCAATTTAAATGACTCTTATTAAACAAACCTAGAGAATAAAGTCAGTTTTCTTATTTTTCAGAAATAACTGAATCACAGTATTTAATCAATGACTCATTTTGTCAAACAAATACAAAAAAAGTATTGAGTTACTCAATAGAATACAATATCAATTTGTATGACAACATTATTTAAGATTTTAGAATGATACCATGCCAAATTAAGGAAGCATCTCTCAGATCTTTTCTCATCAGATAGAGAATGACAATGATGAGGAGAAGGAATTAATATTGTTTTGGAGTTATAAATGGCTTCCTTTAAAAATGCAATTCTTTGACAAGAACCATGATACAGATGATAAAATTCAAGACTCAGGTCAAAACGACAGGCTATTGTAAACTAGCTGTCAACTGAAGTCTACAGAAACAGGAATTACCCACCACAGTATCCACTGGCTAGTTGAAAAGGTTAGCATCCTTTTCAACAAACTAGTGAACTATCCACAAAAAAACAACAGAATTTACTGATAGAATTATTCTCAGCTCAGAAAAGGATTTAATGCTGTGTGTTAGGAGGAAACGGTATTCATGATTTTAAAATATTTAGCTAACAGATTGTTTAGCTCCAATCACAGATCTGTATCTGCTGTTTAGCTCATGGAACTAAAAATATTCACTTATTTGGCACATTCTTCTGGTGAAATTATTGGCAGAAATTTTAAATTAGGTAGAATTCTTATGTTTCAGAATGCAAAGGTGTGTTTTTCCCCTTGGTTTTATGTGGGTTTTGTTGTTGTTGTGTTTGTTCTTTGTGTCTTCACTACAGGAAGTTTATAAGGATGTAGGTAAAAGGAAAAGTGTAAGTAACTACTGAGAAGAGAGGAAGACTAGTAACCGTCAGGTTAATGAGTTATTTGATGAACTTGTATACAATGTTTTTTCATTTTAAGGAGCAAGTGTAAGCCAAGAGCTCTCTCACTCTGCACTATTTTATTAGCTTTTTAACTACTTGACCTCATATGAAATCAAGAAAATGAAAATTACAAAAAGCAAGGACTTTTTCAGTGACTTTCTCGTCTCTGTAACAAATGGTAGCCCACACATAAATGATCTGTAAACTAGTTTCCAAGCCTGCCTTTTTTGAAAGAAAAAAACTAGATGAGGCCATCTAGTTCACAATAACAAGCAGCAAATGACTAGTACCCTCATGGTGAAGGAGAAAAACAACATTGGCACAGGGATCTTTCTAAGCAGAATTTCTTCAGTGCTGGTGACTTCCCTAGAGGTCCAGTGGTTAAGAATCCATGTTTCCAATGCAAGGGATGTGAGTTTAGCCCAGTAGGGAACTAAGATGCCCTCCCTGCCAAATAAAGAGTTTCTTCATTGCTGAATTTCAGACTAATGACTCCAGAGAGCTGCTGAGAATGTTTGGGTGCCTCAGCTGCCTATGGATTATCTCTAGCAAACTTGGAAGATGGATTTGATATTGCGTTGCTACCTAAACAACCCAATCTGTACTTCAGTTTCCACACTGAGTTGTCTTCTCCTTTTCCCTGTATACAGGCTGCCACTGGTTAACGTAGTCCTCATATGACGTAATTGTTAAGACACATTAAGTTTATTGTTCCCACAGCTCTAAGGTATTCCTTTTACCATAACCATCCTCCTTTAAAAATAGCAGCTGTCCCCCTGCTCTTAGCCCCTCCTGGAAAATCTTTTGTCTCTACTGAGGAAACTTCCCTGGTGGCTCAGATAGTAAACAATCTGCCTGCAATGTGGGAGACCCGAGTTCTATCCCTGGATTGGGAAGTTCCCCTGGAGAAGAAAATGTCAGCTCACTCCAGTATTCTTGCCTGGAGAATCTCATGGACAGAGGAGCCTGGTGGGGTAGAGTCCATGGGGTTGCAAAGACTTAGACACTACTGAAGCAAATTAGCACATGCACCATGGAAACTATTATGGAAAAATCAGGCTCTCTTCAGTTCAGTTCAGTTCAGTCACTTAGTCATGTCCAGCAATCCCATGAATTGCAGCACGCCAGGCCTCCCTGTCCATCACCAACTCCTGGAGTTCACCCAGACTCACATCCATCGAGTCAGTGATGCCATCCAGCCATCTCATCCTCTGTCATCACCTTCTCCTCCTGCCCCCAACCCCTCCCAGCATCAGAGTCTTTTCCAATGAGTCAACTCTTTGCATGAGGTGGCAAAATACTAGAGTTTCAGCTTTAGCATCATTCCTTCCAAAGAAATCCCAGGGCTGATCTCCTTCAGAATGGACTGGTTTGATCTCCTTGCAGTCCAAGGGACTCTCAAGAGTCTTCTCCAACACCACAGTTCAAAAGCATCAATTCTTCAGCGCTCAGCCTTCTTCACAGTCCAACTCTCACATCCATACATGACCACAGGAAAAACCATAGCCTTGACTAGACGAACCTTTGTTGGCAAAGTAATGTCTCTGCTTTTCAATATGCTATCTAGCTTGGTCGTAACTGTCCTTCCAAGGAGTAAGCGTCTTTTAATTTCATGGCTGCAGTCACCATCTGCAGTGATTTTGGAGCCCCCCAAAATAAAGTCTGACACTGTTTCCACTGTTTCCCCATCTATTTGCCATGAAGTGATGGGACCGGATGCCATGATCTTCGTTTTCTGAATGTTGAGCTTTAAGCCAACTTTTTCACTCTCCACTTTCACTTTCATCAAGAGGCTTTTTAGTTCCTCTTCACTTTCTGCCATAAGTGTGGTGTCATCTGCATATCTGAGGTTATTGATATTTCTCCCAGCAATCTTGATTCCAGCTTGTGTTTCTTCCAGTCCAGCGTTTCTCATGATGTACTCTGCACAGAAGTTAAATAAGCAGGTGACAATATACAGCCTTGACGTACTCCTTTTCCTATTTGGAACCAGTCTGTTGTTCCATGTCCAGTTCTAACTGTTGCTTCCTGACCTTAGAAAATATGTTTATTTAGACTTAGAAAAAGAGAAGACACTGTGGAAAATAGAACTAGTATTAGGAAGCTGACCTGATCATGGTTAAAGTGGTTTCCTCACAATAGAATTTCTCAGAGCCTTTAACAATTAGTATGCAAAGGAGTCTCACGGAGGGGTCTGTTATTAGTAAGTTGTTACATGCTTACCTGATAGTTCCCTGTCAAGAGTTATATAATGACATCTATACCTTACATATTCCATTGTTGAAGATAAACACTTCACCTCTTCCCACCACTGAAGTTTTATTTAGGACAAAAGTATCCTCTTCTTAAACTCAAATACTTTGGAAGGATAAGGAGATTAGTAACATTTTATATTTTTCTGTGGTTTAGTTTGAGAAGGTTGCTTTCCCCCTAACATCTAATTACACTCCATTAGGATGTTGATTGGACTTCCCTATGCTCAGGTGGTAAAGAATCGCTTACAATGCTGGGGATGCAGAAGATGAGAGTTTGATCCCTGGGTCAGGAAGATCCCCTGGAAGAGGAAATAGCAACCCATTTCAATATGCTTGCCTGAAAAATCCCATGGCCAAAGGAGGCTGGTGGGCTACAGTCCATGGGATCACAGAGTCAGACACAACTGAGCACGTGATGGTTGATGGATGAATGTTGATTCAGAAGGAAAGGAGAAATAATGCTTTTAAAGCAGGTGCAATTGAATGGGTACATTTCTGGGTGTAAGAAGTATCGAGGGGGACTGGATAACTGAGAATGGGAGGAGAAATACATACATGGTCTTACATTAGGTTGGATTAGGTTGCATTGGAGTTTGTGGGAGAAGTATTACTAGAGTCAGTATAAAACCTCAGTTCAGTTCAGTTCAGTTGCTCAGTCATGTCCAACTCTTTGAGACCCCATGAATTGTAGCACGCCAGGCCTCCCTGTCCATCACCAACTCGTGGAGTTCACTCAGACTCACGTCCATCGAGTCAGTGATGCCATCCAGCCATCTCATCCTCTGTCATCCCCTTTTCCTCCTGCCCCCAATCCCTCCCAGCATCAGAGTCTTTTCCAATGAGTCAACTCTTCGCATGAGGTGGCCAAAGTACTGGAGTTTCAGCTTTAGCATCATTCCTTCCAAAGAACACCCAGGGCTGATCTTCTTCAGAATGGACTGGTTGGATCTCCTTGCAGTCCAAGGGACTCTCAAGAGTCTTCTCCAACATCACAGTTCAAAAGCATCAATTCTTCCGTGCTCAACTTTCTTCACAGTCCCACTCTCACATCCATACATGACCACAGGAAAAACCATAGCCTTGACTAGATGAACCTTTGTTGGCAAAGTAATGTCTCTGCTTTTCAGTATGCTATCTAGGTTGGTCATAACCTTCCTTCCAAGGAGTAAGCGTCTTTTAATTTCATGGCTGCAGTCACCATCTGCAGTGATTTTGGAGCCCCCCAAAATAAAGTCTGACACTGTTTCCACTGTTTCCCCATCTATTTTTCATGAAGTGATGGGACCGAATGCCGTGATCTTCATTTTCTGAATATTGAGCTTTAAGCCAACTTTTTCACTCTCCACTTTCACTTTCATCAAGAGGCTTTTTAGTTCCTCTTCACTTTCTGCCATAAGGGTGGTGTCATCTGCATATCTGAGGTTATTGATATTTCTCCCAGCAATCTTGATTCCAACTTGTGTTTCTTCCAGTCCAGCGTTTCTCATGATGTACTCTGCATAGAAGTTAAATAAGCAGGGTGACAATATACAGCCTTGACGAACTCCTTTTCCTATTTGGAACCAGTCTGTTGTTCCATGTCCAGTTCTAACTGTTGCTTTCTGACCTGCATACAAATTTTTCAAGAGGCAGATCAGGTGGTCTGGTATTCCCATCTCTTTCAGAATTTTCCACAGTTTATTGTGATCCACACAGTCAAAGGCTTTGGCATAGTCAACAAAGCAGAAACAGATGTTTTTCTGGAACTCTCTTGCTTTTTCGATGATCCAGCAGATGTTGGCAATTTGATCTCTGGTTCCTCTGCCTTTTCTAAAACCAGCTTGAAAACCTAATGATGTCTGTTTCACAGATAGGTATGCTTTCCACAAATACATCCATCTTTCTCTTCTCCCATACAACAAACATTCCTCCTCTCAAAATTTTAGGTAGTTAAATTCTTGAGCCCCAGAATTCAAAGTTTAACTAGCTAAGCTAAGTCACTTCAGTTGTGTCTGACTCTATGCGACCCCATAGATGGCAGCCCACCAGGCTTCCCCACCCCTGGGATTCTCCAGGCAAGAACACTGGAGTGGGTTGCCATTTCCTTCTCCAATGCATGTAAGTGGAAAGTGAAAGTGAAGTCTCTCAGTCGTGTCTGACTCTTAGTGACCCCATGGACTGCAGCCTACCAGGCTCCTCCTCCCATGGGATTTTCCAGGCAAGAGTACTGGAGTGGGGTGCCATTGCCTTCTCCAAAGTTTAACTATGTTTGTTTTAAATATGAAAAAGGTGGCTAACTGAGGCCCTACCATTCATTTGTTGGAACTGTTGTTTGTTTGTTTAAGTTTTTTTTTTTAACGTGGACCACTTTTAAAGTCTTATTGAATTACAATATTGATTCTGTTTTATGTTTTGCTTTTTAGCCATGAATCATGTTGGGATCTTAGCTCTCTGACCAAGGATCAGGTCTGTACCCCCTGCATTGGAAGGTGATGTCTTAACCACTGGATTGCCAGGGGAGTCCTGGAACTGTTTTTATAACAAAAATTTTTCCAAATTTCAAAATATGAACTTATTGGTGTACTTTTTAAGTATAACCTGTTGTAATATGTAGTCTACTTAAAGGTTTTTTCCCACTCAGTATGCTATTTTTCCTAAACTAGATTAACAAATCTATCCTTCTAAGTGTGGGGATGTAATTACTAGTCCTAGAAATAAATGTATTTTGGAGGTTTATATTATCACTTTTATTTGGAGAGCTCAAATTATTGCCAAAGTTCAAATGATATACAGCTCCAGGAATATTTAGCATCTTGACTAAAGAGAGACAAGATTGTATAACGATGCTCTGGCTTAAGCAAAAACAAACCAAACTAAGAACTTCATCATAGGCAGTTGTAGTCTTGATAATCTGACTGTCTGTCTTAAAGAGCAGCCCCATATCCCAGAGAACAAAATGCATGTTTCTTGATAGAAAGATTATGTTAACTATATTTTCTGTATTCTTGATTCTCTGGCATCTGGGGCCTTGCTAACCAGGGGGAAGACTGCCCTTCCCAGGGCCAGTTAATTACTTTCAAAAGCAAAAGAACCTCCTATAAGCACAACTTACATGTACAAACCAACCAATCCCACCTCCCCACCCCACCCCACCCCCCCACATACACACCTCCTCTGCCAGGCTTTTACATTGCAGATCAATATTTCTTCTGTCTTAATCATCTCAGGGCCAGGTATCAGACAGTTCAAAAGAGTCCCTACACCCAGGGATGATGAAATTATTCCAAATAGCCAATCTTAAGCCTTCTTATCCTGCCTTGCTCATTTTTTCCCCTGGAGACCACAGTAAAGGCTCTTGCCCAAGCTTTCCTCTTGCTTCCTCAGCCTGCTGTTCAACCCTGGTGCTTCTTCATGGGGCCTTGTGTGCTGTGCTGTGCTCTCTCTTTAGAGAAACTAACAAACTACCTTTTCAGTGCCAGTCATCTCCTGAACTGCTGGTCTCACCATACCTGATTAATAGTAAAAATCTACACTTAAAAACAGAAACTTTACATCCATGTGTTGTTTGATTTCCAATTTAGAATTTCTACAGATAATAGAAAGTTAAGTCTGCATCCATAGACAATGGTCAAATTAGCCCCTTTGTGATGTTTTAACAAGAGATTAGAAGGTATGAAAATTTGGATCTTCTACCAGTTCAGCTCTCCCTCTCTATGAGGTCTGAGCTTCAATGTCCTTATTTGTTTTTTATTTGTTTGCTTTTTATTTATTTGACTGTTCCAGGTCTTAGTTGGAGCTTGTGGGATCTTAGTTGCAGCAAGCAAGCTCTAGTTCCCTGACCAGGGATCAAACTTGTGCCCCCACATTGGTAGCTCAGAGTCTCAACCACTGGATCACCAGGGAAGTCCCATTCAATTGTCCTTATCTGTAAACTGAGAAATTTGAAGGAGATAATCTCTATAAATCATTTTATAAATATGATGTAATTTCTTATTGTTTCTGCTAGTATAGTTTTATTAACAAAATTCCCTTAGTATATCTCCCTTAAGCTAAATGTCATAGGAATATTGTCTATTGTCAGTTTTGCCACTAGATATGAGTTCCCTATGGCAAATACTTATTTAATTCTTCTTTCCTGGCCCCTATTGTTGTGTGTATCCAGCAGGAAAGAGTTCAACAACTACCACAACAAACACAATAATTGACTGATTCAAAGTACAATGAGCTTCATTTTAGGTGGAAATAGATGGTCATGAAAACAAGATTAAGAAAACTGGCATTTTAACTATAAGTGTGAATAAGAAATGCTACATTGAGACAATCCAAACCTTTCCTACTAGTAAATAAATTGGCCCTTTGTAAAAAGCTAAGAGTAAATCACTAGAGATATTTTCAATAATTAGAAGTCAAATGAAAGCTTTTTAGGAATTTTTAAGTCACGTTGCTTTAGGTTTGTTTTACCTTTTCTTTTTTCAAAATGACTGGTTATTGGTTTGAAGGATTATTTCAGAAACTGATTTAAATTTTTTTCTATACTAAAAAGCAACAATGGGCATTTTTAATTTTATACAAAAATGAAAAAAAATATTAATCTGCAGCCACACCAAAAAGGCAAACAAAAAGAGCAGCTTTTAATTAAATCTAAGGGCTAGAAGTCTTGGTACATTTTTTTTCATTTCCCTCTTCAATCCTCTCCCAGCCAGTAGCTGAATGTTGCATTGTAACTGCTCCTCATCTGATTTACATTTTTCTCTCTTCAGAAAGAAGAATATTAAAAGTCACAATAGTATACATTTTAGAAGAAAATTTTAATTACTAATTCATAGGAAGTAATATTCATGCACAATGTTACATGATCTAAATTAAAACACTAAGGTGAATTTGCTCTGGGGGATGTTAATACCACATAATATAGGTAAAGGGACATGTGGATGTTTTCC
Source organism: Bos mutus (assembly GCF_027580195.1). Taxonomy (NCBI): domain Eukaryota; kingdom Metazoa; phylum Chordata; class Mammalia; order Artiodactyla; family Bovidae; genus Bos; species Bos mutus. The sequence goes on along the minus strand of NC_091618.1, from coordinate 96,292,939 downwards.
AGATCCTGCTTAAGACAATTTTGAGCTTCAACAGGTGAATATATTTCAGCATCTGGTTTAGGGGGCCCTCTGTGATTTTTATTTGGGGGAAAACCTAGACATGAGATCTAAGTAATTTAATTCACTGTTCCTAATCCTTGACACCAAAAGTTTGGAGGGTACTTCAAAACTCTCTTTCCTGTAAAGATTCTTTTCCTAGTTTATTATCTGGAATACAGAAAAACGAGTTAAAAGAGAATAGAAAATTAATTGGTTAAAATTGAGTCTGGAAACTTCCCTGGTGATCCATTGGATAAGAATTCCCCTTCCAACGCAGGGGGTGCACGTACAATCCCTGGTCAGGGAGCTAAGGATCCCACACGCCTCGGAGCCAAAAAAACCCAAAACATAAAACAGAAGCAATATTGTAACAAACCCAATAAAGACTTTAAAAATGGTCCACATCAAGAAAAGAAATATTCATAACCAACAAGGACCTATTGTATAGCAAAGGAAACTCTGCTCAATGTTATGTGGCAGCCTGGATGGAAGGGGAGTTTGGAGAATGAATACATGTAGAAGTATGGCTGAACTAAAACTATCCACCTAAAACTATCACTGCATTGTTAATTAGCTATATTCCAATATAAAATAAAAAGTTTAATTTTAAAAAGTGCATGTGTCAGACAATGAAAAAAAATCTTAAAAAAAAACCTGAGTCTGGTTTATATCATGATTCCCTTGGTGTAATTGCTTTGATATCTTTCTCTTCTAGTCACTAGATTCCATTTAGCGAGTTTAACAAGAAAGGCAGTTATGGAAACAAGGAGAGATCAATGGCCAGCACAGCTTTGTCAGCACACCATGAAAATTAGAAGTTCTCTGATGAGTATTCCTGAGAAGTACAACTCAAGCAACTTGAACAGAATCAACTCACACAGAAACTCTTTAAGGATGCCACAACTGTTTCCATATAAGCATGCTAGAAAATTAAGAATTTTATTCAAACCACTTAAATGAAAGAAATAACCTCCCTAATTGTAATAGCAATATGATAATTTTCTATTGTCAGAGAGTAGAAATGCACTGTTCTTTACTACTCCCTAATGCCTTATACAGAACAAATTTTCAGTAAATATTTTAAATTGATATGTTTATTATTCTAATGCAGTTGAGGAAAATCTGTGTATACCACAGACTAAACAAAAAATATCATATGATCTTTTCAGTACATGCTGTAAAATCCCTTGAAAAACATACATTCCTTATTTTCTTCAAGTGTTAAATTGGAGCTAGGATGACTGTCCTGTAATATTTAAAATATGCCTTGAAGCAAAAATTGTCACCTGTCCAATGGAAAATTTTCTGGAATATTTCTTCTTTAATCAACATTTCCTTAAACAGAACTGGCTTAGGATTATAAAATAAATATGGAACATATTTTTGGTAATAGGATTATTAATAATTACCTACTACAGTAATATTCAAAGGAACTGTAAATTGGTGGATCCCTTTTGGAGTCCATGTATGTTTTAGGAGATTCGTACTCTTTAAACCAGAAATTCCACTTTGAGGAATTACTCTCGAATAAATAAATGCAATGTGTGGGAAAGGCTGTATAATGAGGATGTTCATTACAACATTATTTATAATTATGAAAAGTAAAAATACAATAAATGCTCAAAAACAGGAGAATGAGTGCGTCAGTTCTGAGTGAAAGATTAAGTTAGTTACAGCATAGTCACCCAATGGAAGATAAAGATAGAAAACGCACAAAATGACTGAAGGAAATAAATATCATGTCTTTATTATTGTCCACATGAAAATGTAAAAAGCTTAGAAGGGATTATACAAAAATTGTATTGTTATAATGATAGGGTTGTAGGAATAGTTTTTCCCTCTAATTTCAGCTTTGTGGAATTGCTGTTTTACTTCGTAAATTAGGACCTGAAAATAAGGTGCAGGATAAATTAATAAATGACTACTTAGATGATTTTTTAAATTTAAAAAATATCTCGTGCCTTTCTACACTAAGATTTAGTCTTGGTAGCTGAAGCTAGTGCATTTACCAACTACTGGCAAATCACCAACTGTCGAAAAAATTCTAATTGCTTCCAGTGTAGCACCGCTGAAGTCTGGCTGAGTGTCTTTCAAGTACTCTACTGAATTTCTCAGCTTTTCCCACTGCACTTCATTCTGCAAGATTGGTCAGGGCTCTTGGTCAATAGAGAGACACACAGATCCTCCTCCGTGGCCTTTGTCTGGTATCTTTGAATCTCAGCCAGAAGGGAATGGTCACTATCATTGTGAATCACCTTCTAAGCTTCTGATGAAAAGTCAGTCTGAAATACTACCATTGTAAACCATATCATGGAGCTGTTAGAGATACTTAAATCATGCCATACCAAAGCAAGGAAAGAGTGCAGAAGAGGGGAGCTATAATGTTAAGTTTCAAATAACATCAAGATCATGTTAAGAGGTGATTTGTGGTTTTTGCTTCAGAGCAGCTTCAGCTGAGCCCAGGATCTGGAAACTGAGGATCAGGTGGCAGGTTCACGGGCAGGATGCCCCAGCCATGGCAAGTATGGGAGGTGGATGGAAAAGCAACCAGGACCCTCAGACCCATTCCTGGGGTACTTTGCAGACCCCAGAGTGCTGAGCATATATTAGAAATGGTCCCCAAGAGCTGACACCTGCAGACAAGATGAAGATAAGACCTCTGCAGAGTGTGGACAGCCTCACAGTCAGCATTTATTCTGAAGAAGACTGGGGAGTCCATGAAAACCTGGGGTGATTTATCTACTATCTTAATCTTCCTTCCTTCAAGGTTCAGCTATTACTTTAGCTTTGTGATTTTGGAGAAAGTCATTTGGTCTTTCTGGGACTCAATTACCTCACCTTCTAACACAGGTCTGATGCTGGAAAATTTCTAAGATCATGTCAAGCTCCAAAACTCCGAGTCTCTAATTCAAAATTTTCACAAACCATTCCAGGTCACACTATTGCTGCCTCCTCTTAAATGCTCAGAGCACTTAATATCATCAGTTTGCAACTTATCATGAGGCTGATTTTCTCTAACATCTGAATGTTTTCCCTTGTCTTTTCTTCCTAAACTGATCAGAAACTTATCCTTGGGGTCATGTGATCTCTTTGTCTAGAGGATGTAATAGTGCTTGGTAAGTGAATGCACACTTAAGAAATGAATAAATGAATGATACCATTCTCTTGCATCCCCACATGCACGAAATATTATACTAAAGATCAAGGAAAGGGAAAATTACATCTAAAAAGTTTGCTCCCCCTTTGGCTGATTGGGAAATGTCACTGGGTTCCCCTGAAAGCAGATTCTGAGACAAAGATAAATGAAGAAAGCATGTTAGTACGTGCTATTAGAATTAATACCCTTGGATGGACGGAAGAAACTTGGATGAGAAGAGGGAAAAAGAAGATGGGCTCTTACAGTCACAACACAAGATTCAGCCAAATTCAGGGCTAAGACCTAGAACTGGGGTGATGCCTTAAAGGTTCTCCCGAGTGGGGATAAGGAGTTCAATCATTTATACCCTCCTGCCCAATGTCTTACATACACCTGTCACTGTTACACCAAGGGGATGTGACCTTGGGTGAGGCTCTCCAAGGGCGATTTCCAGCTAGGGAAGAGAGCTGAGGGTCAGCTGCTGATGGAAGTAGCAACTTAGTGAGTACAGCGGGGCAGGGTGGAACTTCCCAGATGGTGCTAGTGGTTAAAAAACAAAACAAAACAAAACTTGCTCCCTGGGTCAGGAAGAATCTCTGGAGGAGGCCATGGCAACCCACTCCAGTATTCTTGCCTGGAGAATCAAATGGACAGAGGAGCCTGGCGGGCTACAGTCTCTAGGGTTGCAAAGAGTCAGATAGGACTGAAGCGACTTGGCATAGACACATACTCACACACGGGGCAGGGTATACGTGGGCAGAGTGGCATCTTGTGTACAAGAGTTAGCCCATTCTGTACCACCCAACTTTTTGTATGTGTTGAATTTTATTGTTTCCTACACTTTCACACAACGTAACTCCTATAATCCAAATAATCCCATGAGATGTGAATTATTATCACCCCTAAATATGAGCTGACAGGTGACTTTTACAAGTATATGGAAGGTGTCCCAGAGGGGCTCCCAGAACTTAGGAAAGGATTTGAAAGTCCAAGGGTGTGGAACATAATTATGTCCTGGGGAAGCTAAAGATAACTTGTCAGTAATTACTATTATTGTGATCATTATTGCCCTCAGCCTGTTGTGACTTAGGAAAACTAGATTACAATAATGTGCTCTTTAAAAAAAAAAATTAGCCCCCTCTGTCATATAGCAAACTCCCACTGGTTATCTGTTTTACATATGATAATAATGTTTCAATGCTATTCTCTCAAGTCATCCCACCTTCTCCTTCTCCCACTGAGTCCAATGTATGACACAGAGCACCCAAAGACAGTGCTCTGTGACAACCTGGAGGGATAGAGTGGGGAGGGCTCAGGATGGAGGGGACACATGTGTGCCTATGGCCAATTAATATTGATGTATGGCAAAAACAATCACAATATTGTAATTATCCTCCAATTAAAATATATAAATTTTAAAAATAGTCTCACTTTTCTTATTCATTTTAAATTATGATTATTTAAAGTCCAGGACTTTTACATATGAGTTGCTTATGAAGTTCTGTGTTTATGAAAATCATATTTTTTCTATAATCTACCAGCAGACTGTGTGTGTATGAGTGTGTATGTATCCTTTGTTATGAACTAAGTTTGTGTCCCCACTAGAAATTCACATGTTGAAGCCCTAAATCCCAACGTAATGATAGGTGGGGCCACTGGAAGATAATGAGTTTTAGATGAGGTCACAAGTGTGAGGCCCTCATGATGGAATTAGTGCCTTTATAAGAAGAGACACCAAAGCTATTTCTTAGCCAAATCAGGATGCGGCAAGAAGGCAGCTGACTGCAAGCCAGGAAGGCAACCCACACCTGGAACCGAATCTATTGGCACCTCGATCTTGAACTTCACAACTTCCAGAACCATGAGAACTAAGCCACCCAATCTACATTATTTTGTTAGAAAAGCCTGAGCAGCCTAACACTGCCCTTAAAATTTATCATCTTAGCTTTAGTCTATATTTTCATCTGATGAGATTATTTTATTCTTGATTCTTATCTCTAGAAGATTATTCATTGTTCCTAGCTGCAAACTTTGTAAGCCCATGTTCAATGTTTTCATCAGAGTTTTTAATAAAAGGACAGCAGGTTATGAAGATCCTCCTTTAGTTTGAGAGCAACTCAGTGTCAATAAATGTTTGAAGAACAGTGTTTAATGAATGATTATTACATTATAACACATGACTTTACTCTGCATCTTGTCATCTGAAATAGTGGTTTCCAAATTGTTCCTTAACAATAAAACTTTACTCAAATAAAATGTGTTCAAATAAATAAATATATATAGAACCAGAATTGCTCTGGTTCAAGTGGTGGTGGGATGAGGGGACCAGACTCTGATTTGCCTTAGTGTAGAAGCTGCTGTTGAGAGACTCCTGTAGTGTCTCAGTGAGAACCCATAGCTTTGCAGTTTGCACCAAAAAAAAAAAAAAAAAACAACTGTGCAAGATTATTGTAAAGCATTTTGTCAAATGCCTTGCTAAAATCAAGGTACTTACTTACCAATATAATAAACACACACACACACACACGATGAGTTTTTAATAATTTGTCTTTGGGAAACCTGTGCTGCTTCCAAGCAGTCATTACTTTCCTTTTTTCATAAGTGCTCAAAGAACATTTATTCCATAGTATATTAAGGAAGAGTGTCAGGTTTGTTGTTCTATAGTTTCTGGAGTCCATATTTTCTGAATTTTTTAAAATAACAACTCCAGTCTCTGACACCTCTTCTGTTCTCCACCTATAATACCTGTAAGTTTTTGTGAATTCTAGAGTATAATTAATATATCCAGGTCAGTGGTTCTCAAAGATGGCTACATAATAGGTGCCCCAGGGAGGTTTATAAAAAATGCTGTGCTTGGATCCTCATCTTATATCAATTAAATCAGAATCTTTGCAGGTGTTTTTAAAGGCTTCTCTGGCCATTCTAATATGCAGCCAGGGCTGAGAACCAGTGATCTAGGCCTGGTTACCCCATTTTAAACGTCTGCTTGGTTCCTTTGCCATCCATTCTTTATTCATAAACTTTAATCTCTGTTCTTCATTTTCCCATTGAAAATCCCTCTTCATAATTCAGAGGACAAAAGAAAAATCTGAATTAAGCAGTTTTATTTCCTTTCATCACTTACTAAGTGATATAATCTAAGCCTAAATGATCATATATGCTTTCCAGTTCCTTTGGTTGAAAACATAAAACAGTTGTTAGCATCATTGTCAAATCTCTGCTAAATAAAACAATTCCAACAAACCTTTTTTAATCATATGACTTATTTTTCTCTTTTCTTTTAACCTCACCCAGTTGCTCTTTGTCATGCTTCCACCTCTGGTTTTATAAACTCCATACTCAGCAAGCAATTTCTTTGCTATAGTTCAGTCACTGAGCATGTTTCAGGGGCAACTCTGGCATCATCTTTTCCTCCTTGATTTACAAATCTAAGTTCGTGGTTTGTCTGTTGTCTAGCATTGTCACGTCAATATCCTGCTCCACAAATATCATTTCTAATTCCCTTTACTGCATTTTCTTTTTTAAAAATTGCTGGGTACCACTTGTTCTATTGGAAGGCTCTATATAACAGCTTGGATTTTATAAAGTCCACTCAGGTATGCAATTCCTTCGGCATTTGGTTTTGCGGGTCCATCTGGACAATATTCTGCTTCCCCTGAAATGTCATGTTCAATCCCTTTTTTCTCTCTCTTATGCACATCATTCTGAGAAATATTCTTTCTCAGACCATCATCAGTCTGGAAATGTAAGCTGTAGTCCAGAAAACACTATCCTCTTCTTGACACCATTTAGATAGGCAGTTTTTCTCTTCAAAACCATGACTGCCCAAATGCAAGAGCAAAGGACCAAAAATCCTTCCACATCCAGCAAAGTAAAAGGTTGCAGAGTCTTTTAAACCTACCCTTGATATTCATCGTAACTTTCCTACTGATTTCCCTGTGAAGGAGCAGAAGTGAGGTATGATTGATTGCTTAGATGAATCTAAGCAGATTTTCTTCCGAGTAGGAAAGCAATGTACTTCTGGCTAAGGCATCGATACTATGACACTAGAGTTACCAACACAATGAGATTCTCAAACTAGTGAGGAGATTCTTTCCATGGGATTGACTCCCTATCACTCTGACTATTCAGTTAGATTTAGGTGACTGCTTCTTTCTTCTGAAGGTCAGACTCTCCTCCTGGGAAGATTGTCTAATTAGGTGTTTAACATCATGCCAGCATTTTCTTTTTCTTTCTCATATTTCTGTTTGTCAACTTTGAGACTCCAGTCTTGATACACATTTGCATTCTCAAAATCTTCTTCCATATTGACTTTATTCCCTTCTTGTCCCCAAGTCCTTCTGTTCTGTAAAATCCAGAAAGCACAGAATAATTCCCTTGGAGTACAAATCCATCAGAGCTCCAGAAGAACATCTGTGGTTTCTAGGCAAACTGTGTCCTGCTCACCATCTATGCATTGACTCCCTGCAGCCTTTTATCTTCTGGTACCTTAGGTTTTGGGGAGAAGTTTACTAGATATACCCACACGTGTTCCTCATATTGATTTTTAAGAGCTGCTCTTCAGGGAGTTAGCAATTAGTGCAAATCAGTGCCTATAGAATGATGACGGGGTAGTAGCCCAAAGTTCAGGAAGCTGAAGATTCAAGTTCCACTCTTTCCATTAAACTGGATTACCTTGAGAAAGCCATTCCAATATCTCTGAGCCTTAGTCTGTATGTCTGTGAAATGGGGAGGCAGGAGGGAGACTGGACTAGGCTAGGTTTTCAATTTTTTCTTAATCTTTTGGACCCTTTGCATGAAATCTCATTGAAAAATCTCAAAGTATAAAAGAGAAATCAGAGGGATTGAGGTTGAAATAGGGCTGAGCCTCACGTACCAGATTCTGATCTCCCCACCCTATCCCACCCCACTCCACCATATCGCTGCCACCAAAGAGCCTCTGCGGCTGCACACAGAACAGCTGGAAAAATCAGAGGTTCTCAAAATTGGGTGTGTGCAGGAATCACCTGGGAACTTGCGAAAATAACAAATTACTATATAAGCCCCACACCAAAAAAGACAATGCCTAGGAATTTTCCATTTTTATTAAGGACTACAGATGCAGAATGGTACAATGATAACATCCTGAGAAATACTAAATTTAGTGAATCTGAAGTCTCTTCAGCTCCCTTCAGTAAGCAGTCAAGAAAATACAGAGCCCACCCAAATTCTACACCTTATATCGGCCCTCTATGACGCTGGGCATGTTACTTAACTTTTTCTTCTCATTTGTAAAATGAGGACATTTATAATAATGCCCACCTCAAAAGACTGTCGCCAGGACTAAGTGATCTACTGTATGTCTAATACTCAGACCAATGCCTAGAACATGTTTGAAATTCAACAGATATCAGTCCTTATTGCTAAGTGGGGCATGATGCAAGCTGCATGCATGATAAGTCGCTTCAGTCATGTCTGACTCTTTGAGACCCTATTATGGACCGTGGCCTGCCAGGCTCCTCTGTTCATGGGATTCTCTAAGAAAGAATACTGGAGTGGGTTGCCATATCCTCTTCCAGGGGATCTTCCCGACCCAAGGATCAAACTGGCATCTCTTACATCTTCTGCATTGGCAGGAGAGTTCTTTGCCACTAGCGCCATCTGGAAAGGCCTGCAAGTTGCATAAACTCATTTAAATCCCAATATGCCAAATATTCCACACATTTCTCTAACCGCTTTCTTCCTTGGTACATGATCTGTGACCTGCTTCTGCACAACTGCTGGTCATCTCTTGTTTTGTTTTGTTTTGTTTTGTTTTTTCCTGTAAGAGAGGACTAGTACTATTTGATTCAATCTACCTAAGAGGGCTGTCGATACAGGGAGGAAAAGTTTGAATGTCACTTGCAGACCTTTAGAAGAAAGATGTTTTGTTACACACCAAGCAGCATTATTTTGATATTTAGTATGTTAATATAATTTTCATCAGCATCTCAGAAGGCTGGCTTATTTATATACACAATTAGTGAAACAGAAGGCAAAAAATGGTGGGCAGTGGTAAAACACAGTCCATTTCCCTGAGTGTAAAAAGGCTCGTAAGTCAAAGGAGACAGACTGAGATGTGAAGGTCACTCACTTCTTCACAGGAATAAATTATATTATACCATCAAGTAAGTTTCTTCAGTTGGTCATAAAGAAGAATACAGCTGGATAATTTACTCGCAAATGATGGTTATAAACCACTCACACTCTAACGAATCAAATTACATAATACAAACCACCTAGTCATGCTTGCAGGATTATTGGACAGGTGTGGGGACCAGACTCAGCCTCTCCACCAGCTTCTGGATTTTTGCAAAAGGCCACGCCCATTCATGGCTGAAGATTGACTTGGAGTAGTTAAATTTCTTTTGGGGCTGACTTCGAACTGAGATGAAGTATCTATAAAGTCTGCGCACAGGCTTTGTGTATGGCCTTGATATTCTGATGTGTGCATGGTAAGTCCGGGTCCCATTCTTTGCAACCCCATGGACTGTAACCTGCCAGTCTCCTCCATCCATAGGATACTCTAGGCTCTGCTGCAGCTGAATGTATAGAGTTGACGAGAGGTAGCTACTAACATGGAAGACAACAACGGAGAGATAAACAGCTATATGCATATCAGGGTAAGGTTTCTCATCATTTATTGTCAAGTTCAGTTCAGTGGCTCAGTCGTGTCCGACTCTTTGCGACCCTATGGACTGCGGCACGCCAGGACTCCCTGTCCATCAACAGCTCCCTGAGCTTGCTCAAACTCCTCCATCGAGTCAATGATGCCATCCAACCACCTCATCCTCTGTTGTCCCCTTCTCCTCCTGCCTTCAATCTTTCTCAGCATCAGGGTCTTTTCTAATGAGTCAGCTCTTCGCATCAGGTGGCCAAAATATTGGAGCTTCAGCTTCAGCATCAGCCCTTCCAATGAATATTCAGGACTGATTTCCTTTAGGATCGACTGGTTTGATCTTTCAGTCTAGGGGACTCTCAAGAGTCTTCTCCAACACCACAGTTCAAAAGCATCAGTTATTCAGTGCTATGATTCTGAAGTTAAAATCACATAATTTTGAAGGTGTAACATTAGAGAAATGACTAAGATTGCATGCTGACTTTGGGCCAGCAAGGGGTGTGGTGTAGGAGTTGTCCCCATTTTACAGAGGAAGGAACTGAAGCTCAGAGAGATAACTTGTTTGATTAACTTGTTTGATTAACTTGATTCAGCTTAATGATAATGCTGAGATTTAACCCAAATTCATCTGTCTCCCATGCCCATGGCTCCAAGGAGTCTCCAGGGATCTTTCTACCAGTCTGTAATGTACTTGGATGTAATCTCAAAAATGACAGAATGATCTCTGTTCATTCCCAAAGCAAACCATTCAATATCACAGTAATCCAAGTCTATGCCCCAACCAGTAACGCTGAAGACGCTGAAGTTGAACAGTTCTATGAAGACCAACAAGACCTTCTAGAACTGACACCCAAAAAAAGATGTCCTTTTCATTACAGGGGACTGGAATGCAAAAGTAGGCAGTCAAGAAATACCTGGTGTAAGAGGCAAATTTGGCCTTGGAGTACAGAATGAAGCAGGGCAAAGGCTAATTAGAGTTTAGCTAAGAGAACGCACGGTCATAGCAAACACCCTCTTCCAACAACACAAGAGAGGACTCTACACATGGACATCACCAGATTGTCAATATTGAAATCAGATTGATTATATTTTTTGCAGCCAAAGATGAAGAAACTTTATACAGTCAGCAAAAACAAGACTGGGAGCTGACTGTGGCTCAGATCATGAACTCCTTATTGCCAAATTCAGACTTAAATTGAAGAAAGTAGGGAAAACCAAGACCATTCAGGTATGACCTAAATCAAATCCCTTATGATTATACAGTGGAAGTGACAAATAGATTCAAGGGATTAGATGTGATCCCTTCGTCGGTTCACAGAGTGCCTGAAGAACTATGGACAGATGTTCATGACATTGTACAGGAGGCAGGGATCAAGACCATCCCCAAGAAAAAGAAATGCAAAAAGACAAAATGGCTGTCTGAGAGGCCTTTCAAATAGCTGAGAAAAGAAGAGATGTGAAAAGCAAAGAAGAAAAGGAAAGATATACCCATTTGAATGCAGAGTTCCAATGAACAGCAAGGAGAGATAAGAAAGCCTTCCTCAGTGCTATCAATGCAAAGAAATAGAGGAAAACAATAGAATGGGGAAGACTAGAGATATCTTCAAGAAAATTAGAGATACCTGCCGGGAGCCGGTGAGGCATTCCACTCGTGACAAAGGTCATGAAGAAGGAGGCTCGGCATACGCAAAGGCGGGATCGAGCCTCAGGAGTCCGCCCGGATATTCTCGAGCATTTTCCCCCCAAAAACCAGAGTCTGCCTACTTTATTGCTTTGTGCTCTCACCTCTGACTTTACTGGGGGCTGTCCCCTACCACCATCTCACTCTCTCTCTGTCAAAGAGTTAACTTACAGCTCCAATTAATAAAGTTCCTGGGCAATTAGGAGTGTTTAAATCCAAACCCCTCAGATGGCTCTCTAACTCGCCTGACAAGTTTACCCGGACTCCTGCAGCTATGCATACGATTGTTTACAGTCTCCTAGCCTCCAGAGGCACAGGAAGTTTAAGATATTCAAATAGCTTAGAGCCTCTCAGAGAGTTAAAAACTGTCAGAATAAACTAGTAAAGGATTTCATTGATGAGTCAATGTTTGTTGCCAAGTTTTCACATCCCCTAAATTGTATCCTTGAATATGTATTAATTAATAGTTGGTATATAGAAAAAAATAAGTAGTGGCCTTGGTGTTAGTAACTTTAGACCCTTAAGGTAATAAATTCTTTCCTTTGTTGTAAACCCATTACACATCCGCCCTATAGGAATGCAATTTTATCTTTGGAAGATGGTGCCAAACCTTAAAATAATTACTCTTAGAGAAAATAAGTCTTTGTTGATAAGTTCTTGTCAAGAGTCATAAAATGTTAGTAGGCCTTCTGGCCAGAAGATGATGTAAATCACCTAAACCATTTGTATACGATAAATTTGCAGGAAAGAAACCTTGGTTTTTGATAAGAATCAAAGACTGCTGACTTTGCATCCCCTATTATCCTCTATGTGTAACTTAGGGTATAAAAGCCCCTGTTAAAAATAAAGCTACGGGCCTTGTTCACCAATGCTTGGTCTCCCCATGTCATTCTTCCCTTTAACTTCCAGCTGAGTCTCCATCTGGAGCGCGGAACCCACCACGCTTACTAATTATGCCTGGGCTTCTAAGACCCACTCGAGAAGGTGTCTAGGGTTGAGGCACCTTCCGCTATTCGAGAGGGCGCCTGCGGCCTACGTAAGTGGTGCAAACTTCTTGTCTTGAAGTTTTATTGGTCTCCCGCGTAAACCAAGCTACTCAGCCTCTTTTCTCCACTGAATTTTCCTGCTGAGCTATCCTCATTCTATTATTCTTTACATCTCTAATTAGCATATAAATAGTCGCCTAGGCCGTCTCTCCTTCGAATACCCTGGATCAGCTGGGGCTGGTCCCCAGCAGATACCAAGGGAATATTTCATGCAAAGATGGGCACAATAAAAGACAGAAACAGTATGGACCTAACAGAAGCAGAAGATATTAAGAAGAGGTGGCAAGAAAACACAGAAGAACTATACAAAAAAGATCATGACCCAGATAATCATGATGGTGTGATCACTCATCTAGAGCCAAACATCCTGGAATGTGAAGTCAAGGGGGCCTTAGAAAGCATCACTGAAAACAAAGCTAGTGGAGGTGATGGAATTCCAGTTGAGCTATTTCTAATCCTAAAAGATGATGCTGTAAAAGTGCTGCACTCAATATGCCAGTTCCAGTTCCAGTTCAGCCACTCAGTCGTGTCTGACTCTTTGTAACCCCATGAACCACAGCACGCCAGGCCTCCCTGTCCATCACCAACTCCCAGAGTTAACCAAAACCCATGTCCATTGAGTCGATGATGCCATCCAACCATCTCATCCTCTGTGGTCCCCTTCTCCTCCTGCCCTCAATCTTTCCCAGCATCAGGGTCTTTTCAAATGAGTCAGTTCTTTGCATCAGGTGGCCAAAGTGTTGGAGTTTCAGCTTCAGCATCAGTCCTTCCAATGAATATTCAGGACTGATTTCCTTTAGGATGGACTGGTTGGATCTCTTTGCAGTCCAAGGGACTCTCAAGAGTCTCCTCCAACACCACAGTTTAAAAGCATCAGTTCTTTGGTGCTCAGTTTTCTTTATAGTCCAACTCTCATATCCATACATGACCACTGGAAAAACCATAGCCTTGACTAGATGGACCTTTTTTGACAAAGAAATGTTTCTGCTTTTCAATATGCTCTCTAGGTTGGTCATAAGTTTCCTTCCAAGGAGCAAGCATCTTTTAATTTCATGGCTGCAATCACCATCTGCAATGATTTTGGAGCCCAGAAAAATAAAGTCAGCCACTGTTTCCACTGTTTCCTCATCTATTTGCCATGAAGTGATGGGACTGGATGCCATGATCTTAGTTTTTTGAATGTTGAGCTTTAGACTGACTTTTTCACTCTCCTCCTTCACCTTCATCAAGAGGCTCTTTAGTTCTCCTTCGCTTTCTGCCATAAGGGTGGTGTCAAAATTCTAGCAATGACTTCTGATGTATCCTTCCTCCCATACCCCTTTACCTATTCATCAAATTCCTTCAATTTTATCTCCCAAGTAACTCCAGAAGTTTTCAATTCTTCTCATTTTCCACTACCACCACCATATGGTCACCCTTTTCCTGGACTACAGCACTGCCTCCCAGATGGTCTTCTTGTTTCTTCTGTCACCCCTTCCAGTGCACTCTCTATCCTAAAGTTAGCCCAATTTTTTGCAGCATAGTCAACTTATTGTATTCTGTCAACAATAAGACCTCTTCATTTCTTTTAAAGTATTTAACAATTTTCAGTTTTTCACCTGGTCTCACCCTCACATTTCCAAACAAAATCCTGAATGTTTTTATTTGTAGGTAAATCAAGACTCAGAAAAAGTATATCATATCATTCCATGCTCCAGAACCTTTTCTTTTCAGTAGTATTTCTGGATGTTGCATTCTATGAAAAAAGTGAAGGTGTTAGTTGCTCAGTTGTGTCCAACTCTTTGCGACCCCATGGACTGTAACATGCCACGCCTCTCTGTCCATGGAATTCTCCTGCCCTCTGTTCCAGGAAATGAACCTGGGTTTCCTGCATTGCAGGCAGATTCTTTACCAGCTGAGTGCTTAGGGAAGCCCATTCTATGGGAAATGTTAACTCAGGCAATCTAATCTTTACCATTAATGCTGAGGTAGAATTTTTTCCCCTTGAACTTTAAAGAGTGTTGTTAATCTTCAAAGATTATCCATTTATTTCATAACATTTTGCATAACAGCATGAATTTTAATTCTTCTGAAGCTTTAAAATTATTCTTGTCCAAGATGGCTAGAAAGGAAGTATATATGTATGTATAAACACATATACCAATTGTTTTTTAGATATGTTATTTATTGTTGATTTTCCTCTTAGCAAGTATCCACGATGTTTCATTTGTTTCTACAAATTGCCATAATCAGATGTTCAGCAGCAGGTTGATAATGACTTTTGTTTTCTGTAGAAAGATTTGGAAAATTACTTTTTCTAGCTCAGGGCCTGACTCCAAAACCACTTCACTTTCAGGCTTGTGCACAGTGCCTGCCCATTTAAATCCCAAAAGGGATACTGTTGCCATTGATAAGTTGAGCAAGGTCATCACTCTAAAAGTGGCAATTGGAAACTAGCAACTAGCAATCCATAACTAGCAAGAACTAGCAAGATAGATCTACATTTAGAAAGTAAATAGTTTATAACATCCTGCTAAAATTACAGGATGGAAAGCAAATAGAAAAATAGAAAACAAATCTGTATCCTCCAAACCCATGATGAATTATTTTCTCAAATCATTGAATATAGGCATAGACCAGCTGTGGACCTGCTCAAATATTTCATGATAGGAACTTTCTTTATCCTAAGATTACCACTGTATATTTCTAGAGCCAGGTTTTTTAAAAAATATTAGAAGAAATGAATTCACTACCAATCAGAGACTATCGTTTAGAAGAGAGTCTTGCAAATATTTTATTCCAATGTTGCCAAATGAATTTTGTTTAATTATGCACACCCTAGAACATTTTTGATATACAATATTTTTCATATGATTAATTAATTGCAAAATGTGTCACTTCTGGCATATTATAAATATTGACATTTTAAAAATATTCATCACTTAGATGTTTTTAATGAAATATAAATACCATAACAATTTTAAACCCATAATTACCCACTAAAAAAGGTTGAAAATTTTGTTATAACTTTTTCTCCTAAAAAGGATTTTCATCCCACTTCTCCTATATAATGTCATAATAAACATATTTTATGCTTTAAAGTCTTTTATTGATTGCCTTATCATAATTCTCTGCAATTTCATATATATATAAATATGTGTGTGTATATATATATGAAATAGCAACCCACTCCACTATTCTTGCCCAGAGAATCCTGTAGACAGAGGAGCCTGGTGGGCTGCTGTCCATATGGTTGCATAGAGTTGGACATGACTGAAGCAACTTAGCATTCATGCATGCATTGTGCAATTTAGTTTTAAAATTTTTCTTGTGACCATTGCACTCAGGTTAAAATAATATGCTTATATGATTATATTGATAATTCTATCATATATAATGCATACAGCTAAAATATTTCTCCTAGGTTTAGTTGCCTTTACTTTGTTATTGATAAACAATTAATCAAAACTTCAAAAATATATTATAAATTGTTAATCAACAGTAATTCTAAGAAGTAAAATTTTATTGTAAGTTTGTCTTTTCATAAATGAAAGTGGGTTGCTTGTGAGGCCTTGGTTAAAGGAATTGTCCAGTTGAGACTTGTTTGGTATTTGCAGGTATGAATTTAAGGCAGTGAACCTTGTGAAATTTCAGATAGGTAGTAAGCTTTTCTTTTTGGAAGTATGCGGAAAGAGAGAGGTGGGCAAGGGGAAACAATCCAGGTCCTATGGGGTAAGATAGCATATATAGATATTATTAACTGAAATTGATTCGCTTAAAATTATTTATAACCATGTAGCCCTGGGAAGGTCTATACACCCTGCTTTGAAGACCATTGCTTTCAGGCTTTTCTTGACTTTTTTTTTTAACCTTTTGGTCACACCACATGAAATGTGGGATCTTGGTTCACCAACCAGGAGTTGAACCCTCACTCCCTTCATTGACAACGTGGAGTCTTAACCACTGGACCTTCAGGGAAGTCTCAAGCTCTCTCTCTCTCTCTTTTTTTCAGGGTATCATTCTTGATTTGATAGCTCTTCTCCTACAATGAAAAGTGAAAGTGAAAGTGTAGGTCCCTTAGTCATGTCTTCACTCCTTGTGACCCCATAGGCTGTAGCCCACCAGGCTTCTCTTGTGCATGGAATTCTTCAGGCAAGAATACTGGAGTGAGTAGCCATTCCTTTCTCCAGGGAATCTTCCCTACCCAGGGATTGGACCCAGGTCTCCCACATTGCAGGCAGATTCTTTACCATCTGAGCCACCAGGGAAGCCCAATAATCCTCCTCAAACAGGAAAAGATGACTGGAATGGGTAAGATCAGAGTTTACCTTCTTGACCGTGTGTGTCTGTTTGAGTAAGATTAGACATGCTCTCCAAGAAACATATCTTTCCTTTGTTATTAGGATCCTTCCACACTGTTAATACAAGACCATGCATTTCATGCAAAGATGGGTACAATAAAGGACAGAAACAGTATGGACCTGACAGAAGCAGAAGATATTAAGAAGAGGTGGCAAGAATACACAGAAAAACTATACAGAAAAGAGCTTAATGACCCAGATAGCCACGATGGTGTGATCACGCACCTAGAGTCAAACATCCTGGAGTGTGAAGTCAAGTGGGCCTTAGGAAGCATCACTATAAACAAAGCTAGTGGAGGTGATGGAATTCCAGTTGAGCTATTTCAAATCCTAAAAGATGATCCTGTGAAAGTGCTACACTCAATATGCCAGCAAATTTGGAAAACTCAGCAGTGGCCACAGGACTGGAAAGGTCAGTTTTCATTTGAACCACAAAGAAGGGCAATTCCAAAGAATGTTCAAACTACTGCAAAATTGCACTCGTTTCATATGCTAGTAAAATAATGCTCAAAATTCTTCAAGCCAAGCTTCAACAGTACGTGAACCGAGAACTTCCAGATGTTTAAGCTGGATTTAGCAAAGGCAGAGGAACCAGAGATCAAATTGCCAATATCCATTGGATCATCAAAAAAGGTAGAGAGTTCCAGAAAAACATTTACTCCTGTTTCATTGACTTAGCTAAAGCCTTTGACTGTGTGGATTACAACAAACTGTGGAAAATTCTGAAAGAGATGGGAATACTAGACCACTTGACGTGCCTCCTGAGAAACCTGTATGCAGGTCAAGAAGCAACTGTTAGAACCAGACTTGGAACAACGGATTGGTTTCAAATTGGGAAAGGAGTACGTCAAGGCTATATATTGTCACCCTGCTGATTTAACTTATATGCAGAGTACATCATGCAAAATGCCAGGCTGGATTAAACACAAGCTGGAATCAAGATTGCTGGTAGAAATATCAATAACCTCCAATATGCAGATGACACCACCCTTATGGCAGAAAGCGAAGAACTAAAGAGCCTCCTGATGAAGGTAAAAGAGGAGAGTGGAAAAGTTGGCTTAAAACTCAACACTTAAAGCACAAAGGTCATGGCATACAGTGCCATCACTTCAAAGCTAATAGATGGGGAGACAGTGGAAACAGTGACAGACTTTATTTTTTTGGCCTCCAAAATCACTGCAAATGGTGACTGCAGCCATGAAATTAAAAGATGCTTTCTCCTTGGAAGGAAAGCTATGACCAACCTAGACAGCATATTAAAAAGCAGAGACATTACTTTGCCAACAAAGGTCTGTCTAGTCAAAGCTATGGTTTTTCCAGTAGTCATATATAGCTGTGAGAGTTGGACCATAAAGAAGACTGAATGCCAAAGAATTGATGCTTTTGAACTATGGTGTTGGAGAAGACTCTTGAGAGTCACTTGGACTGCAAGTAGATCCAAGCAGTCCATCCTAAAGGAAATCAATCCTGAATATTCTTTTGAAGGACTGATGCTGAAACCGAAGCTCCAATATGTGTGGCCACCTGATGCAAAAAGTCAACTCATTAGAAAAGACCCTGATGGTGGGAAAGATTGAAGGCAGGAGGAGAAGGGGATGACAGAGGATGAGATGGTTGGATGGTATCACCGATTCAATGGACATGAGTTTGAGCAAGCTCCGGGAGATGGTGAAGGACAGGGAAGCCTGGCATGCTACAGTCCATGGGGTGGCAAAGAGTCAGACACGACTGAAAGACTGAACAACAACAACAGAGCATCATGTGGTTATGAAATAATAATTCATTAATAATTATTTCTGAGATAATCTCATTAAAAATTTAGCTTCATGAAAATCTATAGAGTTTTGTTTAAAAAAAAGAGTCAAGAACAATACCTTTGATTGTGACAGTGTAAAAGCAAAAATAGGCTGATATTTAATATATTTTAAATTACTTGTCTGCTCTAAGTATTGTGTGAACATCACACACACACACACACACACACACACACACCCCTATTCTGGTTATATCAGAAGTATAGCTTAGTGCTAAGCAAAGTGAAAAAGTCAGGAAATCAAAGGGCAGAGATTGCAGCAAGGTTATAGCTGGGGGAGGGGGAGAAGCAGCTTTTACAGAATAATAGGTTTTAAATTGGAGGTCTTTACTTAAAACCTGCAGGAAATAAAAAGGGTCAAATTTTAAAAAAAGAGAAAATTGCATAAAGGTTATATTACTTAAAAAGATATTCTCGTTTCTTTTTCAAAAACTGCTGTATTTTTTGGAAGATGCCTTTGACAATGGATGTCATCACTTAAGAACCATTGCTCAATGAAAAAGTGGTCACAAAATATGAGTTGTATGGCACTTAAATGTTTCTGTCAGTTTATAGAAAATGATGACATTTTGACCAATTTGATTTAAGGGATTGAAAACTCAGAAATGTAAATTAAGAAATTAATTCTTAGTGTTTTTTTTTAATTTTGCAATCATGAAATATTTTTAACATCATTTTGAAGAAATAATCAGTTGAAACTTTACTGACTAGCATCTAAAATGAAAGTGTGCAATGTGTGTAAAAAGAAAGGCAGTCTGCTATCTTCAGTAGCAGGGAAAAAATCAGGAGAAATCTCTCCACCTCATTTTATTTTTACACATTCACTGCAAGAATCCTTTTAGTGTTGGTAACTTACGCTAAAAGCATTTTCTGAACTAAAGTTTTGTAATGTAAATCAGAAAAGAATAACATGTTTTAATTTCTTTTCTATGTAGGAATTAAACAGGCATTACATTAATAAACAAGAACTCAGTCTTAATATGTTCCATTCATGATCATTGTAAAGACATGGGATTAAGAAAAGCACATGCATTACTTTCTAACAGGATTATAAATGGAACCTTGTTTCATAAATATGTTATTTCACGAATCACATGCCTGGTATGTGGTATTCTCTCAATTTTAAAAAAATTTATAAATTATTTTTCCTATAGTCATTAGCCTATAAATTCAGTAGACACTAAAGGCACAAGCTCAAGTGAATTCATGCTATGGTATTTTATTTAAAAAAAAAAAAGCTGGAGTAAGGAAGAAGTCAGAATGGCAATAGAAATCTTGAGGTTGATGTCACCTAGGCTTCAACCAGCTTCGTGGTGCTTCATACCTCTGCTCCCCAGGTGGGCAGAATAGGATTGGGTAAAATATAAACACAAGACAAGAAGAGGACAAGAGTCTGAGTTTCATAAAAAAGGTAAAGAAGATACAGGAAGAATTAGACAGAGACCACAGATGAAGCACAGAGAAAGTGACAGAGAATTTGACAGTTATTTTCTAGTGAATATTCGAACTAGGAAAGACTTTGAACTGTTTTCTTCTGTTTGCATTTCATTAAAGCTTATTATTTAGGAGAAAGTGTATAACTTACACTGAAATTTTGGTGTTTGCTTTTTCCAGATTGGAATAATTGCTGACATTTGGGGCGAGTTTATCATAAACCAGGCACTGGGATCATTTTATTATGTACAACATTTTGTTTAATCCGTACAGCAACTCTAAGACACAAGCATTATTATTATCTCCATTTTATGGTTAGGCTTAGAGATGTTACATAACTTTAAGTTTACTTATTATGGTAAGGTCATGCAGCTAGCTTTAGTCAAAGGCCAGACTTCAGACTTATTTAATACAAGGTTTTTAAACTCCTAGGCTACTGAAACTGCAAGATTAGTGAAAACCAAATATGCATTTGAAATTCAAGTGTAAATTTAATTTATTACTTATCACCAGTTGACTCATTTAAAGTATAAACTCCTAATTAAACAGTTTAATGTGTATGGTGTAAGCAGAAGAGTAAGTTTGTAATTTTTTTCTCATATACATTTTCCTTAATGAAGATATTTAGCTAGAATTTTAGCCTTGACAAATGTCATATGAGTATATAAATATCTAAACACAGGTTAGCGTATGTTTTCAAATAAATGTGTATAAATATCCACATACTCATTCAGATGAATAAAGTGGATAATAATATGGGAGAATATGTTGACAAATAAATATATAAACTTGTATATAAAAAGGTTTTTCATCTTTTACATCTGTCAGTCCCTAAATTAAAGGGTAGATTTATTACAAAACAAATTTTTAAAATCTAACACAATTATCAAAAAATTATCAAAATTATTTATAATTTCATCTGGATAAAGATAAAGGGATTACTTGTATTAGATATTAAAATGGTATAAAGCTTAAATAATTAAAACACTGTGATGAGACCAGTGAATGGAAGAAAATAATAAGGCAGCAGTCACTGTGGTATACAGTGTGTGTGTGTGTGTGTGCTCATTCGCTCAGTCATATCCAACTCTTTGTGACCCCATGAGCTGTAGCCCACCAGGCTCCTCTGTCCATGGCATTCACTAGGCAAGAATACTAGAGTGAGTAGCTATTGCCTTCTCCAGGGGATCTTCCTGACCCAAGGATCAAACCTGTGTCTCCTGCATTGGCAGGTAGATTCTTTAGCACTACACACCTGGGAAGACTGCATACAATATATGATACAGCAAATATCACAGATCAATGGAAAAAACCTTGATCATTTATTAAGTAATACAGTGGAAAGAAAACTAAGATCATGAAACTAAGATTCAGAAAACTAAGATCATGGCATCTGGTCCCATCACTTCATGGCAAATAGATGGGGAAACAGCGACTGACTTTATTTCTGGGGGGGCTCCAAAATCACTGCAGATGGTAACTGCAGCCATGAAATTAAAAGACACTTGCTCCTTGAAAGAAAAGTTATGACCAACTTAGAGAGCATATTGAAAAGCAGAAACATTTCTTTGTCAACAAACGTCCGTCTAGTCAAAGCTATGGTTTTTCCAGTAGTCATGTACGGATGTGAGAGTTGGACTATAAAGAAAGCTGAGGACCGAAAAATTGATGCTTTTGAACTGTGGTGTTGGAGAAGACTCTTGAGAGTCCCTTGGACTGCAAGGAGATCCAACCAGTCCATCCTAAAGTAAATCAGTCCTGAATATTCATTGGAAGCACTGATGTTGAAGCTGAAACTCCAATACTTGGGCCAGCTAATGCAAAGAGCTGACTCATTTGAAAGGACTCTGATGCTGGGAAAGATTGAGGGCAGGAGGAGAAGGGGACAACAGAGGATGAGATGGTTAGATGGCATCACTGACTCCATGGATATGAGTTTGAGTAAACTCTGGGAGTTGGTGATGGACAGGGAGGCCTGGTGTGCCTGGTGTTCATGGGGTCTCAAAGAGTCAAACACGACTGAGTGACTGAACTGAACTGAACTGGACTGAACAGTGGAAAGAGAATATTTATAGAAAAAATTTTGTTAATTAAACTGTTGCTTTCATGAAGATATAAAGAGGTTAGAAAACTCAAAAATGCTAATATAATATCTCTGAATTATGGTCAAAATACATTTTTTAATAACCACAAAGTTGATTGAATTTCAATCAAAGATTATCACTCCTTTTTTTCCTTTGTAACTAAATTTCCATTAGTGTACTTAATCACATATTCTGCATAAATCTTAGATTCATTGAACAATGCTGTTTATATATGAATTAAGGAGTATATTTTATTAAAAGTTCATCAATTTTCACTTGCTATGTGTGAAATATATGTATTTCCTGTTGCCCTCATTCTTCTGATATTTTATAGAGCGGAAGGCTACTTTTTCTGTTTTCTTAGAAGAGGAGCTAGTTTAAACTGGGATATAAGAACAAAAAATGGTGAATTTATAGCCACCTTAGGCCAAACAAGGGACTTCCCAATGGCTCAGCTGTAAAGAACCTGCCTGCAATACATGAGACTCAGATTCAATCCCTGGGTCAGGAAGATCCCTTGGATAAAAAATAATAACCCTCTCCAGTATTCTTGCCTGGAGAATCCCATGGACAGAGGAGCCTGGTGGGCTACAGTCCATGGGGTCACAAAGAGTCAGACAAGGCTGAGCATCACACACACAATGCATGAAGGCCAAACAGTTTGCAAGACACCAGACCTTTGACTGTGCCCATCATCCCTGCTGCAGATACAGACAAAGCACAAGGTAAGAAATGCTGGTCCTGAGATTGGGTTCCCAGCATTATAAAATGGGTATGTCTTTAAACATCACTGATAGAGCTTTTATGCCTGTGACTTCCACTGAGTTTGTTACCCTTCAGAGAAATGCCTATAGAGACAATATATGTTCTCCCTGATGGGACAGATATTTGAAGTGATTGCAATTGAGATTTTTTTTTTTTTTTTTTTTGCTATGCTATATTGAAGGAGGAGTTGGACATGACTGAGCAACTGAACTGAACTGATTGAAGGAGGGGCAGGGAGGTGAGATTGGGTTTTGTTGTTGTTTTAGGCACTAAGTCCTGTCCAACTCTTTGTGACCCCATGGACTGAAGCCTGCCAGGCTCCTTCTGGCCATGGGATTTCCCAGGCAAGAATACTGGAGTGGGTTGCCATTTCCTTCTCCAAAGGATCTTCCCGAACTAGGGATCAAACCTGTGCTTAGCTGGTTTTGTTATCCCCTTATTTCCTGGAGAAACTTTCTTCAGAGAGGCTGGTAATTTTAATTGTGGTTTCTGAATATCGAGACCATGTTTTATAAAGTAGGTCTCTTAAATCCAAATTATTATCTTTATAGCTTTATTTTCTCTTGTTTTCATAGTGGCAACTTAATTTTATTAGCTATGGAAATTTTCAAGCATATGGAAACTATGAAAGAATTGTATAATGAATATCCATAATCTAATGTGTTCTAGGTTTATAATTATTAACACTTTGCTTTTCTTGTTGACTTATTTTATATTATTCTTTCTAAACTTGCTAGCTTCTTTTATAAGAAAGGAAATGCCTTTATTAACCACCTGGTTACCCTGAAAGACAATGTGTACTAGAAAGGCAAAGTTTTTAGACCTTTCCCTTAAATAACCACATTTCAGAGTCAGAAGTTGTTGGTAAAATCATTTCCATTACTAGCAAGAAGAGGATTTGTGTGTGTGTGTGTGTGTGTGTGTGGTTGTTTGATCTTTTTTTTAAGCGTCATTACAGGCTCATAGATTTTTATATAAAATTGTATAAATCAATTACTGTTATTCTTTTTGATGTTTGAATTGTTCAACTTTGGGCAGTAGCCACCCACCAATTTTCTTCTGGCTTGACTATCCATTTCTCATGGGGTAGAAAACATGATTTTCTGAGAAGTGTTGCATTTAAGGGGAGTATGAAATTAGGCTTTGAGGTGGAGTGATATCAAACTTAGTTACATTTACCAAACAGATGGCAAGGAGAGAAAGCTGAGATTAAACCAGAAGGGAAATATGCAGCTTTATTTTGACATGCTATTTTCTTTTCTAGATGCTAAGTATGATTTTTAATGGATACTTACAATTATTTTGTTCTGCTGCCCATTAAGTTGGGAAGAGCTTCTTTGAGCTCAACTCTTTCATTCATATTTTTATCTGGATTAAAGGGAGAACTGTAAGCAATATTGTGAATCATTTGTTTTCTCAAAGTGAAATGCTTTGCAAGGGAGAAATACCTTAAGATAATGTTAACTCTTTTCCAGTGAATTCTAGAGAGTTTTCTGAATTTATTGTCAAGTAAGTTATACTGAAGAAGTAACAGTTAGAACCAGACATGGAACAACAGACTGGTTTCAAACCAGGAAAGGAGTACATCAAGGCTGTATACTGTCACCCTGCTTATTTAATTTCTATGCAGAGTACATCATGAGAAACGCTGGACTGGAAGAAGCGCAAGCTGGAATCAAGATTGCCGGGAGAAATATCAATAACCTCAGATATGCAGATGACACCACCCTTATGGCAGAAAGCGAAGAAGAACTAAGCCTCTTGATGAAAGTGAAAGAGGAGAGTGAAAAAGTTGGCTTAAAATTCAACATTCAGAAAACAAAGATCATGGCATCTGGTCCCATCACTTCCTGGCAAATAGATGGGGAAACAATGGAAACAGTGAGAAATTTTATTTTGGGGGACTCCAAAACCACAGCAGATGGTGACTGCAGCCATGAAATTAAAAGACACTTGCTCCTTGGAAGAAAAGTTATGACCAACCTAGACAGCATATGAAAAAGCAGAGATATTACTTTGCCAACAAAGGCCTGTCTAGTCAAAGCTACGGTTTTTCCAGTACTCATGTATGGATGTGAGAGTTGGACTATAAAGAAAGTTGAGCACCAAAGAATTGATGCTTTTGAACTGTGGTATTGGAAAAGACTCTTGAGAGTCCCTTGGACAGCAAGGAGATCCAACCAATACATCCTAAAGGAAATCAGTCTTGAATATTCATTGGAAGGACTGATGTTGAAGCTAAAACTCTAATACTTTGGCCAGTTGATGTGAAGAACAGACTCATTGGAAAAGTCTCTGAGGCTGGGAGAGATTGAAGGCAGGAGGAGAAGGGGACGACGGAGGATGAGATGGTTGGATGGCATCACCGATTCAATGGACACGAATTTGAGCAAGCTCCAGGAGTTGGTGGTGGATAGGGAAGCCTGCCAGGCTGCAGTCCATGGGGTCGCAAAGAGTCGGACGTGACTGAACTGAACTGAAGCTATATCGAAAAACATAACTAAACTTTTTGTTTTTCACTAAGTTTTTTATGTTGAATTTCAAATCCTCTACAAGAATGATTACTTTTCAATACTTAGGCAAGGGAGAATCAAACTATTTGGGTCATTCAACCTATCCATATCAGAGGGGTAGATATTTTTAATGGAGAGAAATGTAATTCATCTGCACAATTCAATTAAATTGTAAGATCAAAAACTGAAACTAAATTCCAGTCACCTGAAAATTAAGTACTAAAATATTCCAGCCTTCAGAGAAATGTGAAATCTGGAGTAATGTGTAATGATCATTAAATTTCCTTTGTGTATTTTATTTTATCAAGTGCAAGAGATGCCTCTGTTGTTATGATAACCTGTTATAGCAAATAATAGCCATTTTACAACTCAACAATATGAGATTGGGATGAAGGAAATCTGAGAAGGAAGATCCCCATAGATGTAATTAAAGGTGGAAGGATCTGGTCCCTTTCAGCATAGACCATCCATGGATTATTACATCCCCATTAAAGTTTCAGGAGATGTGTGTTTGAGCCTTGAAAGAAACTGCTTGCATTCATTATTAACAGCAATAGGAATTTTAAAAAGTGTCAACACATTGTATCGCCACATTCTGTTCCTAACATTTATAAATACAGTCTATAAACTACAAGTAATTTACCCTACATCAAAATGAAACTAAGCCAAACAAACCAAAACAAAGAATTATTTATATTTGATTTCTTGCATTTCAAAATTCTACTTTTTAAAAATATGTGTGTATAAAAGGATAGATTGCATAAGATGCCTTAAGATGGATTCATGTAATTAATATTCTTCTTTGGCAGAAACAAAAAGACATAGAATGGAGGAAACAATGGGAGAAAAGGGAAGACAACCACCTGCCCCACGTCAAGCAGTGGGACTGCACTGTATTACTTAATTCAATAATACCACAATAAAGGTAGCCATTACTTTTTATTATAGCATATCGGTGCTTCTAAGAACACTAACAGTGAGAAATAAATGAATATGGCTTCAGATGCTGCAGATGACAGTGGGAGGCCAGGTTTAATTCACCCCCATGAAGTCTTCTTGAATTGTGTCACTTGTAGACTTTGTATTTGACTTTTGGAAACGTAAAGTGTTCTTGCCACTGAGAACTAATTAAGAAATCTGGCTCTCTGTGACTGAGCTCATTTTGTTCAGGTTGACTGCATGTTCAAGTTTGACTCAAGATGCTCATGTAATGTATCCTGTGACCAACTGTTTCAGATGAATTAAGGTAATTGCTTAGCTCAACACTAGTCTGATCCATTCCGTGAGAATGGCGTTCAAAGCCCTGAACAGAGGCAGCTACCAAATCACCACTCCAAGTTTTTAACAAGCTTAAAGGTCAAAATTTTAAGTTGTGCTTTGGAAGGAACCTAGAGTAAGCCCATGCTACCATTAGCAAATAAAGAGGAGGATGTACCTTGCAGCAGGTATCAACATGGATGAATCTCACAGACATTAGGTTAAGTGAAATAAGCCAGACACAAACAGTAGATACTTATGACTCCACTTATATGAAATTCAGGAGCAGACAAATGTAATCTATGCTGATAGAAGCCAGAATGGGAAATGGGTATTGTCAGAGGAGGGGTACCAGCGAAGTTTCTAGGATAATGGAAAATTTCTGTATCTTGACCTAGAATGGCGACTCAGAGTATATGTCTATAAAAACTCTCTCAACTGTACACTTTGTGTACTTTACTATATGAAAGTTTATACCTACTGAAAATAAACAAGAACATTTTGTAAAGTACCTAATTAACTTTAACTGATTAAAAACAAAATCATTCAAATTATTTAGTCAAAGGCCCCAAATAATTTCATCTTCACAGTGCTGTCATTTGACTACTGTAAATGGGTATGACTACTTGCTTCTGTATTTAACTTGCTTTATCTGCTATGTAAACTCAGCAAAGCATCAAAACTTAGGCCATATGAGCAAATTTAGTGTGATCACTGTGTCTTGTGGCAGCTGTATTTCAAGCAGAGAATAGAGAAGTCAGGTCTTCCATAACAGCCAGAACCACAAGTCTGACCTCAGGAACTCTTTCCTGAAATAAACATCTCTTGGGTGCTTTCTATGAGCCAAATGCTACTATGAGCACAGGAGACACATGAGTGAACAAATAATACAAGATCACTACCACCATGGACCTTACCTTCAGGATTAGAGAAGAGAGGGAAACATGCGACTTAACCATAAAGGCACAAAATACTCTCAGCTGGTGGTAAGTATCAGATCGGAGGGACCATTTCAGATGGGGTGATCAGAGGAGGCCTCTGAATATGAGACTCTTGACCAATGACCTGAATAATGAAGCAAAGCCAGCTGTGTAAAAAACAGGGAAGCTGAACCAGGAGGAGAGAGCTGCGAGTCAAAGCCCAAGAGGTGAGCAAAGACTTGACGGGTTTGATAAACACAAAGAAGGCCAGGGAATTGGTGGGGACATTGTTTAAGAAAAATTAATGATCTTGGGGGCCACCTTAAAGAGAATGAATTTAATTCTAAATACAATAGCGAACCATTGAAGTGTTTTAAGGAGGCGGTAGAATGGATGGAGAGAAGTTAAATGAGGTATTTTGGGAGGTAGGACAGAGCAGGAATGTATGGATTAAATAGTGGAGAAGAGAGGAAAGGAAAAATTAAAAATAACTGCTTCAATTTAGGCTAGAGCAACTGACAGCTGTAGTGATGATGGTACCATTCACCAAGGTGAAGGAGAACTGGGGATTAAGAAGTTTAAGGGAAACATGAGTTCATTTTAGACAAACTGAGTTTGAGCTATGTTTCAGCCTCCTCACAGATGAGTACATTTGACTTCAGCAGATGAGACAATAAGACTTGGGGAAGATCAAAACCATCACCTGTGTTACTTTGAATTTATCCTGAAAATGATGAGCCAATTGTATTTTCCTTGAATAATGAGAACAGAATTTCTAGAATCAACAGGGATATTTCCAACATTATCCTGCTGAATTCCTAAGATAGTAATATACTAGAAGGAGTGATCGAAAAAGGACTGGATTCATCCATACCATTGTTCTATCACATGAAAAAACATTTCCAACTTTTTGGATGATTGCTGAGTGAAAAGTTCTGGAGTGTTTCAAAACCTAGAACTAGCAAAGGTGCTGAGAAATAGCATTTTAATACACTATTGGCAAATATGCCTTCCAACTAATCCCATAGTTTTAATTAAAATTGAGATGTCTTAGCTCTTCGGCAAAGTATCATAACTTCTATTGATTTCCCCAAAAATATTAGAAAAATTATATGAAATTATTTATTTTAGCATTGACTTGGAAATAAATATATGTAACTAGAAGATTGGGTAAATAAGTTTTGGTTTCTTATACATAGCGGAATAGTATACAGCCATTAAAAATAAAATTTTTATGCACTGAAATAAAAAAATATAAAGGGCGTAGGTAAGGGGAAACACAAGGTATAGTAAATACAGTCTATCTCTTTTTGAGTGAAAAAAGAAGAAAAGGTCAGATTGTGGTTAATTTTTTTCCATGATTGCATTATTTTCACAATGCTTAGATTTTTATAATAACCACATATTACTTTTGTAATAGAAAAGAACCATAGAAATATTTCTCAAAACTATCCAGTGCAGAATTCATATAAAGTAGAGTTTACGAAGCTTAGCTTTTCAGCATTAGGAATGCTGAAATAAAAAAAACAAAACAAAACACAAATCCCGATATAGTTTTGAGGAGATGACTGGTTTTTGCAACAACAACAAAAATTTAGACTTTTGAATATAAGTTTGAAACAGAACTTAGAAGAGAGATGTGAACAAGACCTATGCTAACACCCGAGCACCCCTCCTTGTTCCTCTACCTGATATAATTTCCTCTGATCAGACTGTTGTCCTAGCTAAGCTGTCACAGGGTTCAGAGTTTTTCTCAAATGTGCAATCACTTTGGGAAGGAGACCACTTAGTTTTCTGGGTTTAGTTATTTTATATGTGATTATAAAGATGGATCAGTTCAGTTCAGTTGCTCAGTTGTATCCAACTCTTTGTGACCCCATGATTTACAGCACGCCAGGCCTCCCTGTCCATCACCATCTCCTGGAGTTCACTCAAACTCATGTCCATCGAGTCGGTATTGCCATCCAGCCATCTCATCCTCTGTCATCCCCTTTTCCTCCTGCCCCCAATCCCTCCCGGCATCAGAGTCTTTTCTAATGAGTCAACTCTTCGCATGAGGTGGCCAAAGTATTGGAGTTTCAGCTTTAGCATCATTCCTTCCAAAGAACACCCAGGACTGATCTCCTTTAGAATGGACTGGTTGGATCTCCTTGCAGCCCAAGGGACTCTCAAGAGTCTTCTCCAACACCACAGTTCAAAAGCATCAATTCCTCAGCACTCAGCTTTCTTTACAGTCCAACTCTCACATCCATACATGACCACTGGAAAAACCATAGCCTTGACTAGACGGACTTTAGTTGGCAAAGTAATATCTCTGCTTTTTAATATGCTATCTAGGTTGGTCATAACTTTCCTTCCAAGGAGTAACCATCTTTTAATTTCATGGATGCAATCACCATCTGCAGTGATTTTGGAGCCCCAAAAATAAAGTCAGACACTGTTTCCCCATCTATTTCCCATGAAGTGACGGGACCAGATGCCATGATCTTCGTTTTCTGAATGTTGAGCTTTAAGCCAACTTTTTCACTCTCCACTTTCACTTTCATCAAAAGACTTTTTAGTTCCTCTTCACTTTCTGCCATAAGGGTGGTGGTATCTGCATATCTGAGGTTATTGATATTTCTCCCGGCAATCTTGATTCCAGCTTGTGCTTCTTCCAGCCCAGCATTTCTCATGATGTACTCTGCATAGAAGTTAAATAAGCAGGGTGACAATATACAGCCTTGATATACTCCTTTTCCTATTTGGAACCAGTCTGTTGTTCCATGTCCAGGTCTAACTGTTGCTTCTGACCTGCATACAGGTTTCTCAAGAGGCAGGTCAGGTGGTCTGGTATTCCCATTTCTTTCAGAATTTTCCACAGTTTATTGTGATCCACACAGTCAAAGGCATTGACATAGTCAATAAAGCAGAAATAGATGTTTTTCTGGAACTCTCTTGCTTTTTCAATGATCCAGCAGATGTTGGCAATTTGATCTCTTGTTCCTCTGCCTTTTCTAAAACCAGCTTGAACACCTGAAAGTTTACAGTTCACGTATTGCTGAAGCCCGGGTTGGAGAATTTTGAGCATTACTTTACTAGCATGTGAGATGAGTGCAATTGTGTGAGCATTCTTTGACATCGCCTTTCTTTGGGATTGGAATGAAAACTGACCTTTTCCAGTCCTGTGGCCACTGCTGAGTTTTCCAAATTTGCTGGCATATTGAGTGCAGCACTTTTACAGCATCATCTTTCAGGATTTGAAATAGCTCAACTGGAATTCCATCACCTCGACTAGCTTTGTTTGTAGTGATGCTTTCTAAGGCCCACTTGACTTCACATTCCAGGATGTCTGGCTCTAGGTGAGTGATCAAACCATCATGATTATTTGGGTTGTGAAGATCTTTTTTGTATAGTTCTTCTGTGTTTTCTTGCCACCTCTTCTTAATACCTTCTGCTTCTGTTAGGTCCATACCATTTCTGTCCTTTATCGAGCCCATCTTTGCATGAAATATTCCCTTAGTGTTGCTAATTTTCTTGAAGAGATCCCTAGTCTTTCCCAATCTGTTGTTTTCCTCTATTTCTTTGCATTGATCACTGAGGAAGGCTTTCTTATCTCTCCTTGCTATTCTTTGGAATTCTGCATTCAGATGCTTATATCTTTCTTTTTCTCCTTTGCTTTTCACTTCTCTTCTTTTCACAGCTATTTGTAAGGCCTCCCCACAGGCATTTTGCTTTTTTGCATTTCTTTTCCATGGGGATGCTTTTGATCCCTGTCTCCTGTACAATGTCATGAACCTCAGTCCATAGTTCATCAGGCACTCTATCTATCAGATCTAGTCCCTTAAATCTATTTCTCACTTCCACTGTATAATCATAAGGGATTTGATTTAGGTCACACCGGAATGGTATGGATACCTAGATAGATCAGTATAAGGCTATGTAGCTTCAGATGAAGGGTTCATATCATTAAAATTATTTTGAAGGGAAGAATGTATCATAGAAACATCAATTCTTCCAAAGTTGATTTATATAGCTCCTGCGATCCAAGAAGAATTGAATCTCAAACGAGCTTGTTTTCACTAAGTTTCTGTTCAAAGAGTAGATATCTGAGAATATTAGAGCTAATTCTGAAAATGTGGAACAGTGAGGGAGGACCTGCTTTTGTAGATAATGAAGCATTCTATAAAGCCTTTATATTCAGAGTATCTTCTTGACTTGAGAATAGAAAAGTAGATCACTAGATCTGAATAAAGAATGAAGTAGATCCCAATGTACTTGATATATCCTTTATTTCAATGTGAAAAATGTTTCTAAGTGAATGAATGGTTCTTTCATAACTGGCTACTCATCAAAAAAATTAAGGTGGATCTCTACCTCACCACAAGTACAAAAGTAAATTTCAGATGGATTAAAGATTAAAATGTAAAACAGAAAACAATAACAAGCTTAAAAAATATCAGTGTATCTCTTCACTGCTGACTAAGGGTTGGAGAGATATATAACAAAGACAGAAGACTCACAAACTATAGAAGATATATTTGACTTAATAAAAGGAAGATATACTTCTATTGAAAAAAAGACAATACTTGAACAAAAGATAATCTGTTACAAATTAATTTTTTTAACTAACCAATCCCAGTTTTAAAAAAAGGAACAAAGGATATAGACAGCTTAAGCAGGAGTTAATCTAAATGGCCAGTAAGTATATGAAAGATGCTTAGCATTCAAACTGAAGAACCAATAAACTGGCTCAGCAGTAAAGAATCCACCTGCAGTGCAGGAGATGCCAGTTTGATCCCTTGGTCAGGAAGATCTCCTGGAGAAGGAAATGGCAATCCCCTCCAGTATTCTTGCCTGGGAAATCCCATAGACAGAGGAGCTTGGCAGGTTACAGTTCATGGAGACGCAAAAGAGTCGGATATGACTTAGTGACTAAACAACAACATCATTATTGAAGAGTGATAACAAATACTTCTTCAGAAATACATGGTAATAAGTAGCTTCCTACATTGCAGTAGACATGTAAGGCATAGTGTTAGTGAAAAATAATAAAACAAACGATAAGTGCCTATGATAAGATCAGCATCTATGATAGATCATAAATATTTATGTATATGTGGAAAACAGATATGTTGAAAGGATATTCACCAAAACATTAACTGAGGTGATCCCAAATATTAGACTTTCAGATGAGTTTAGCATTCTTCTTATACTTCTGGAATAATTATTTTCAATAGGTATAATGTTAAATCCTCAATTAAAATTTGTGACAAAATTAATTCTTATGAACTCAAAACCATTAAAATATTTACATCTTTCAAACTTCCCTAATTTTATTTTGAATTCAACTTTGATTGGTTTGGTTTGGTTTTAATGCAGATGGAGGAAGGTAGAGGGAGATGAGACAGTAAGAAAACATGCTCACCAAGGCACGGGGCGTTGGGATGGTCCTGAATGAGATTCAGATGGAATGACATCATACAGCACTAAAAGTTTCCATTTCATCTCTTCTCATTCCTATTTTAGTAACCTTTGACATTTGGAGAAACAAAGCCTACAGTCATTTTTGTTCTCTCTCCCCAGGGCCTGACTCAACAATTGTCAGTGGATATTTGTACTGTTGGTAGCAAAAAAACCCACTAACCTTCCTTTCCTTTTGTCACTCTGAGTCCAAGAGAAGACAACAGAATACAGGACCAGTGAGTCTTTTCTTTGGATATTTAAGATTCATTCTCCTCGTATTTTAGATTTCCTGATCCCCCACCCCCACCCCAGCCTCATCCCAAACTGAAATCTGATCTGACACCATCTCCCCAGCTGGCTTGGTTGCTTATAAAGACTGGTTGTGATTAGGCACCATGTGGGCTACAATGTAAGCCTGTGTTACTAATAACAAGTGGGACGGACAGCCTGGAGAGACAAGAAGTGCTCTTTATTCCCATTTACGTTACCGGAAAAATAGACATACACAGAACCAGTGCCATGTGAAGGTTTTTAAGGCAATAAAAGTGTTTTGAATTCCTCGACATCCCACGAGTTTCAGTTTTATAAAATGTGCCATCTATTTTCTTTCTTTTCCCTCAAGTCTTTTAGCATCACACATTTAGCCTGGCTCTCTCCCTTGTCTAGAGGCCAGGGAGGGTTCCCAGCATATGCTTGTACAAGAAAAAGGGATGTTTGCCTTCTTTCCAACCTTACCCCCACACTCTCATCATGCAAAACAGAAGCAGAAATGCTATACAGATTCTCCAGAATCTCCTGTGTGCAAACTGCAAAGCAGTTCAGGGTTCTGAGGCATGTTGGAAATACACAGATCAGGAAGATTGCCCCTTCCCTAACCCTGTGTTCCCAAGGCCAAACTCTCCAGTCTCCATGGATACCTTTGGCTTTGGCCAGAATGTGACCCACAGGCTTCTCTCCCTGTTGCTCTACAGAAAAGGAGCCCAGGCACACAACAACCACCTGGTGATCTAGGAAACTGCTGAAATCTGTCCTTAGTTTATTTCATATTTATTGCACTTCCAGTGCATGCAAGGTCCTTGCCCAAAACTAAACAAATGAATCAACCAAAGTCTCTGACCAGAAGGAGGTGGTTTTCTATCAGTGAAAATGAAAGTGTTAGTTGCTCAGACGGGTCCGACTCTTTGAAAGCCCATGGACTGTGACCCACCAGCCTCTTCTGTCCGTGGAATTCTCCAGGCAAGAATACTGGAGTGGGTCGCCATTCTCTTCTCCAGGGGATCTTCCTGACCCAAGGACTGAACTCAGTTCTCCTGCATTGCCAGCAGATTCTTTACCATCAGAGCCACTGCTGCTGCTGCTAAGTCACTTCAGTTGTGTCCGACTCTGTGCGACCCCACAGACAGCTGCCCACCAGACTTCCCCATCCCTGGGATTCTCCAGGCAAGAATACTGGAGTGGGTTGCTATTTCTTCTCCAATGCATGAAAGTGAAAAGTGAAAGTGAAGTCTCTCAGTCGTGCCTGACTCTTAGCAACCCCATGGACTGCAGCCTACCAGGCTCCTCTGTCCATGGGATTTTCCAGGCAAGAGTACTGGAGTGGGTTGCCATTGCCTACTCCAATCAGAGCCACTATAGTCAGATAAATAACTAATAAAATAAGATGTACTAATTACTATAAATAGAGGCATAATCAAGGTTTGATGAAGTTTAGGGAAGGGGCGATTTTGTTCTTCCTGGGACAGGAAGTTGGAATAAAAAAGAGGATACAAACTTGAGAGGGAGGTACCATTTAAGACAAGCTTTTAAATACAAGAATTTATGTAGCACAGAAGTGGAGCAAGCGGGGACTCTCTAAGCTGCAAAAACATCACACACAGAGTCAGCAGCTTGCTGGGGCCTGATGTGTCCATGGGGAGCCGCTCTGTGTCACTGAAGTGTAGAGCAGATGTGGAAAGGGCCTGAAACTACAGGCAGCTTCCAGGTGGTGAGTCATCGCTTCACTATGTTAAAGAGCCACCTCAAGCTTTTGACAAAGGAAAAGACTTGGCAAATTATTAGAAATGAAGAAAGGCCACCATGAGGGAGACCCAGTCAGAATGACATTGAGGGTGTGGTGTTGCTTTACCAGTGGTTGTTGGAATCAGAGAAAATAGTTTAGGAGATAGCTGAATTCCATCAGGTGGAAATGAGGAAGCCTGAATCAATCCTGGGGACGGTAGGACAAGTGGGCAAGGCATCTGCAAGAACTGGCTTACCTTGGCATCCGTTCATGCGTAAACATGGGATGGACAGAGAAAGCAGCTTTATTCCCTTGGTTGTACAAAAGTGTTTGAAAAAATACTATGAGATTCTTGAGCCCATGATACAGTTGTATGTATTCTGGGGACTTGGGAGGTTATTAAACTAAATTGGATAAATTTTGATGATTCAGTCATGAACTCTTCACTCTTTAGTTGATACAGCCAATATTTATAACTTTTGGCATTTTGTGGTATAATTAATATGACTCTTTTATGGAAGACTGTATCTTAATATGAATATGGCAAAGTCCAATGGACAAAACTATGTAGAATTCCAAAGTAAGATATCTCAAAGCAGTAACATATATTTTCAGGACTACTTAAGATATGACGTCAAGATTCAGATAGCCCTTAACAGCAATCAACTGAAAGGAGAAAAACCCCCAATATCATAGTGTCTTGTTTCCATTCCTTTGTACCTTCATAATCAAAAAAGTATTGGGATGGGACTATATAAAACTAAAACCAATGACTAGAGATTCCTAACAACAGAATTGCATTAGGTCATAAGCTTATATTTCTGATAAAATCAAATATGTTCTTTTGGAAGATGCCTAAATTCTTTATATGAGAGGTCACAATGCACTGTGCTTAGTTGCTCAGTGGTGTCCAACTCTTTGCCACCCCATGGACTATACGTCCATGGGGATTCTCGCCTGCCAGGCTCCTCTGTCCATGGGGATTCTCTAGGCAAGAATACTGGAGTGGGTTCCATGCCCTTCCCGAAGTCTCCCACATTGCAGGCAGATTCTTTACCATCTGAGCCACTAGGGAAACCCCAAAATACTGGAATGGGTAGCATATCTCTTCTCTGGGGTAACTTCCCGATCCAGCAATTGAACCAGGGTCTCCTTGCAGGAGGATTTTTTACCAGCCGAGCTACAAGGGAAACTCTTAGAGGTCACAATAGTTCTGCATGTTTTTTGGTTTGTATTTATTTATTTATTTTTGCCTGCTCTGGGTCTTCACTGCTGCACGTGGGCTTTCTCCAGCTGCGGTGAGCAGGGGCCTGCTCTTCACTTCCCTGTGTGGGCCTCTCACTGTGGTGGCCTCTCTTGTTGCAGAGCATAGACTTAATGGCTCCACAGCAGTTAAGTGGGATCTTCCCAGACCAGGGATCAGGCCCAAATCCCCTGCATTGGCAGGCAGATTCTTAATCACTGGACCACCACAGAAGTCACCGTTCTGTTTTTATTTTTATTTGATTCTTATTACTATTAATACTTATTTTTATCTTAGAGGGTTTTTCTTGGATAAATTGGTGTGAATTGTGGTGGGTAATGCAAAGTGAAAAGCAGTTAAGACTAGAATTTTCCTGCCTTGGATCAGGCAATTCCTGCACCATTATCACTCATTCTCATCTCTCTAAATGAGGAAAAACAAGAAGACAATTTCAACTGCCATCTGTATGCAACCCAGATCTGCTGCTTAACACATCTGTGACCTGGAGTGGTCACTCAATCTCTTTGTACCTCAGTGTTTTCACCCATAAAAAGGAATAGTGATCATGCCTAACTATAGATTGTTATAGAAATTAAGAGCTTCCCTGGTAGCTCAGTGAAGAATCTGCCTGCAAAACAGGAGACCTGGGTTTGATCCCTGGGTCAGAAAGATGCCCTTGGAGAAAGGAATAGCTACCCATTACAGTACTGTGGCCTCGAGAATTCCATGGACAGAGGAGCCTGGCGGGCTACAGTCCATGGGATTACAAAGAGTTGGACAGGACTGAACAATTAACATTTTCACTTTCAATTTATGAAGATTAAAATAGCTAATATAGGTAAAACATTGAGACCAATGTTTGACATGTATTAAACCACAAATAACAGTGGTTATTGGTTTTGTTATTGGTGTTGCTTGTTTATTCTGGACTTTTCTCCCTGATATGGGCAATAACATCAGTTGCATTAAAATGCATAATAGCACTTTATTGATTTGGAATAGTTCAGTTCAATTGCTCAGTCATGTCCAAATCTTCACGATACCATGGACCACAGCACACCAGGCCTCTCTGTCCATCACCAACTCTCGGAGTCCTTTCAAACTCATGTTCATTGAGTCGGTGATGCCATCTAACCATCTCATCCTCTGTCGTCCCCTTCTTCTATTCCCTTCAATCTTCCCAGCATCAGAGTCTTTTCAAATGAGTCAGCTCTTCGCATCAGGTGGCCAAAGTATTGGAGTTTCAGCTTCAACATCAGTCCTTCCAATGAACACTCAGAACTGATCTCCTTTAGGATGGACTGGTTGGATCTCCTTGCAGTTCAAGGGACTCTCAAGAGTCTTCTCCAACACCACAGTTCAAAAGCATCAATTCTTCAGCACTCAGCTTTCTTTATGCTCCAACTCTCACATCCATACATGTCAGTTCAGTTCAGTCGTTCAGTCGTGTCCGACTCTTTGTGACCCCATGAACTGCAGCATGCCAGGCCTCCCTGTCCATCACCGACTCCCAGAATCCACCCAAACTCATGTCCATTGAGTCGGTGGTGCCATCCAACCATCTTATCCTCTGTCGTCCCCTTCTCCTCCTACCTTCAATCTTTCCCAGCATCAGGGTCTTTTCCAATGAGTCAGCTCTTTGCATCAGGTGGCCAAAGTATTGGAGTTTCAGCTTCAACATCAGTCCTTCCAATGAACACCCAGGACTGATCTCCTTTAGGATGGACTGGTTGGATCTCCTTGCAGTCCAAGGGACTCTCAAGAGTCTTCTCCAACACCACAGTTCAAAAGCATCAATTCTTCGGCACTCAGCTTTCCTTATAGTCCAACTCTCACATCCATACATGACCACTGGAAAAACCATAGCCTTGACTACACAGATCTTTGTTGGTAAAGTAATATCTCCGCTTTCTAATATGTTGTCTAGGTTGGTCATAACTTTTCTTCCAAGGAGGAAGCGTCTTTTAATTTCATGGCTGCAGTCACCATCTGCAGTGATTTTGAAGCCCAGAAAAATAAAGTCTGCCACTGTTTCCACTGTTTCCCCATCTATTTGCATGAAGTGAATGGACTGGATGCCATGAGCTTAGTTTTTTGAATGTTAGCTTTAAGCCAACTTTTTCTCTCTCCTCTTTCATCAAGAAGCTCTTTAGTTCCTCTTCACTTTCTGCCATAAGGGTGGTGTCATCTGCATATCTGAGGTTTTTGATATTTCTCCCAGCAGTCTTGATTCCAGCTTGTGCTTCATCCAGCCCAGTGTTTCTCATGATGTACTCTGCATATAAGTTAAATAAGCAAGGTGACAATATACAGCCTTGATGTACTCCTTTTCCTATTTGGAGCCAGTCTGTTGTTCCATGTCCAGTTCTAACTGTTGCTTCCTGACCTGCACACAGGTTTCTCAAGAGGCAGGTCAGGTGCTTTGGTATGCCCATCTCTTTCAGAATTTTCCAGTTTATTGTGATCCACACAGTCAAAGACTTTGGCATAGTCAATAAAGCAGAAATAGATGTTTTTCTGGAACTTGCTTGCTTTTTCAATGATACCAGAGGATATTAGCAATATGATCTCTGGTTCCTCTGCCTTTTCTAAAACCAGCTTGAACACCTGGAAGTTCATGGTTAATGTATTGCTGAAGCCTGGCTTGGAGAATTTTGAGCATTACTTTACTAGTGTGTGAGATGAGTGCTATTGTGCAGTAGTTTGAGCATTCTTTGGCATTGCCTTTCTTTGGGATTGGAATGAAAACTGAACATTTCCAGTCCTGTGGCCATTGCTGAGTTTTCCAAATTTGCTGGCATATTGAGTGCAGCACTTTCACAGTATCATCTTTCAGGATTTGAAATAGCTCAACTGGAATTCCATCACCTCCACTAGCTTTGTTCATAGTGATGCTTTTTAAGGCTCACTTGGCTGCACATTCCAGGATGTCTAGCTCTAGGTGAGTGATCACACCATCATGATTATCTTGGTCATGAAGATCTTTTTTGTACAGTTCTTCTGTGTTTTTTTGCCACCTCTTCTTAATATCTTCTGCTTCTGTTAGGTCTATACCATTTCTTTCCTTTATTGAGCCCATCAATAATGCTCCCTTGGTATGAAATGAAATGCTCCCTTGGTATCTTTAATTTTCTTGAAGCAATCTCTAGTCTTTCCCATTCTATTGTTTTCCTCTATTTTTTTGCACTGATCACTGAGGAATAGTTAAATAGTAAATTATTAGCAATTAAAATTTTTTTGAATTCCATCCATTGATGTTTGGTTTCTATCTAAATCCACATGGCCCAGCTCTCAAAGGGGGAAAAAACCTCAATGCTTTAAAAGGAAAGCATTTTAAAGCAAATTGAATAAGAAAAATAGCAAGTTCTGACTGACATCAGGTCTTTGGAAATCCACAGGGCCCAGCAGTTCCTAGTGCCAGGAAGATTCTTGTAAGAGCTGCAGGTCTAAAGGGGGTGGGCACAGGGGTCAGTGTGAGAGCACTCAGAGAAGGACCAGAGGAGCCTGGGTGGGAGGAACGTGGCAGCCAGGCTGTAGGAGCTGCTTTCCCCCCTGTGCTTCCTCCCACCCGTTACTCCATTTCAGTCTTCCTCAATTTCCTATCAACTTCATTATTTAACATCGCAATCATTCTAAATACTTACAGAAACACACTTAAAACACATAAAATACATGAGACTTTGGGTTCTATAAATGAGGGGAAAATGTCTTTCCCCAACAGTTGAAGAATTACCTTTCTGGAATTTGAAAAAGATTAGATACATGCATATGTATAGCGGCATCATTTTGCTGCTCACCTGAAACTAACACAACATTATTAATCAACTATCTGCATGTGTGTTCCAAGTTGTTCAGTCGGGTCCTACTCTTCCACCCTATGGACTGTAGTGTGCCCACCAGGCTCCTCTGTCCATGGGATTCTCCAGGCATGAAGACTGGAGTGGGTTGCTGTGCCCTCCTCCAGGGGATATTCACGAAATAAACATGTTTTAAAAATTAAAAAAAAAAACAACAACAAAACCAAACCAAGAAAAAATTCTTTCTAAAATGAAAATTCTGAAACAAAGAATTATACCAATATGTTGACAAATCACAGTGGTGGTAAGGAATCTTTAATTCTTTCATGTGCGTTTCATGTGTTTCTTTCACCGTTCCAGAAATCTCTGCATTTGAAAAGTATAACAGAAACTTTTTGTAAGTCAAACTTGCACTGCATTTGGTTGATTTTATACAGGTTTTATTTCCTTCACCCAGAGCTCCCTGGAGTTTTATGGCAGGAGGATGAAATGATTTTGGCCCTCAGGAGAATTACAGACACTTGAGGCAGCAGGAGCAGGGCCGGAGCACAGGCCTGAGATGCAAGTGTTCAGAGTTCCAATTCCAGACCTCAGGAGGCTTGCTGGGTGCCCTTGGGCAAGTCACCTTGCCCCTACTCCCTTACTGCTAAAGGGAGGGGATTAATGCTCAATTCCTTCACGGGGCAGCAAGTGGATTAAGCAATTAGAAATCTGAAGTCTATTCCTCTGTAACCTTTAGGAGATGAGAATTTAGCCAAAGGATTCTTAAGTATGTTAGAAAACAAAAACAAAGAAGGCAGCATGAGAACTACACAAAACGGAAATTTAGACATCATTACAAAAGAATTCAAGAGACTACCACTTCATTTTACCTAAGCAGAAAAAAAAATGATTTCAGGACACATATTATTTTCAAATAAAATTTCATTTATTCTCTGTGTCTGTCTGTCTGTTTCTCTCTCTCTCTCACACACACACATAAACACATGATACCCTTCCCTCATCCCTTCATTCATTTCTACTTAAAAGTATTTCACTTCTGTGGTCACAAAATAGGAAACTTCTAAATAAAATCATCAGTTTTAAAACAATGTTTGAAATAATTAGTTTACAAATTCTGGAGCCCTTTAATGTGGCTGCAATTCTTTAACTATCTGTGCCTTCCACGTATGGCCCTATTAAATGTACCAGGCACCAATGTTGCAGGCTGTCAAGAAGCAAAATGAAAAATAGTTTTAATAGCTGCTCTTTGACCTGTTTTATATTTTATGTCAATTATAACAGCACACAACCATGCATAATTATGAAGCATAGATGCATTAAAATGTACACATAATTTGTGTTCTTATGGCAACCATTGCATTAGACTCTAGAAAACAAACCTATTGTTATAAGTCATTTACACATTAATATATTAGTATTAAATATCGAAGACAGATTTGTCTATCCATCTGTTTTGAATCATTATAAGTAAATATATCTTTTGGAGGGGTGGACAAAATCTCTACATAAATGCACTGTAGGTGCCATCTGCAACATATATTATAATACAGAGTTTAGCACCATCGTGCATAGCAACTTCACAAAGACAGTGCCATGTGATTGTCATTTGAATGTCATTTTTAAAAAATGATCTGGTATATGGACAGAAGGAGAAAAATTTTTTTCTGGCACTGCCATAAAAATTCCTTCATTTGACTATCTTGTGGTTTTTGGATTTCTTTCTTAAAAGCTTATATTCTTCCAAGGATAAGAGGAAAATAATTATTGTAATGCTAGGTAAATAAATTAAAATATATTTTTTCTATTGTAAAATCATTAAAATACCAAGGAAAAGAACTGGTTTAAAATATCTGATGAATCACAACAGCGACCCTGAGGATCAAGTGACCAAACCAGAAAATGACCTTTACACACTACAGATGTCAGAATGCAGGGATTTTTCAGGAACAATTACGTATCTCCAGTTTTGACTTTTCAGCATTCTCATGATTTGATGGATATACAGTGAGGCTGCTGGGGTGGAGAACACAAAAGGGTGATGCCAAATAAGAAACAGAAAACAGACTGCCTGACTCTTACGTTTTCTCATTTAGTATCTTCTTGCTGTTAAATTTGGAAGAAGAAAGTCTCCACTATCCTGTCAATTTTAACCCTGTTTCCCTAGCTCTGAGCAACTTTTTCAGCTATCTGTCCACTGTACCTGCTCTCAGAATCAGGTCTGTCCAGAAGGAAAAACCAGGGGGTGGGGTTGAAGGCTGAGGGTGGAAGGTGGTTGTTATTTAGTCGCTCAGTGGTATCTGACTCTTTAGAGACCCTGCGGACTGCAGTGAGTTGCCATTTCCCTCTCCAGGGGATCCTCCCGAACCAGAAATCGAACCCACGTCGCTCATTTCTCCTGCATTGGCAGGTAGATTCTTTACCACTGAGCCAGGGGTGGGAGCTTGTTGGCAGCAAAGACCTGCTGCCCCCGAGTCCTGGCTAAAGCCACCCACCATTTGAATTTCTCTTGAATTCACTTTGAGTGACCACATTGCTCTCTTTTGGGTGACGAGCAAGAAACAGAATAATTTTAAACACACATTTCTGAAGCTCAATCCGAGGTGTTTCACTTCTCTATCGTTTCCTTTGTTAAACATCTGTAAGTACAGATGTTCAGAATGTTTATTTCATTTCTACATAACTGGACTTCGAGCTCAGAGGCCTTTCTGGGATGACTTTCATCTTTGGTGACTATTTGATTCACCTGTATGCTGAGCAATTTATAGGTTTTATATCCATCTACACTTATAGGTGTTATATCCAACATCAAGCAAGTTATAGGTGTTGATCAGATATTTTTAAATTTTAATTTGTTTCAATTAGAGAATCTTGGAAGCTTGAAAATATTTGTCTTTAATTGGTTGTGTAAAATTTTAAGTGTTTGAAAGAGAACTGAAATATCTGGCTTTTATGGAGATTTTAACTTGTGACACTATAGAAGAAAAATTGCTCTGTACCAATATTGTTGTTATTGAGTCACTAAGTCATGTCCAGCTTTCATGGACTGTAGCCTGCCAGGCTCCTCTGTCCATGAGATTTCCCAGGCAAGAATACTGGAGTGGGTTGCCATTTTCTTCTCCAGGGGATCTTCCCAATCCAGGGACT
The DNA here is from genome assembly GCF_027580195.1 of Bos mutus. Classification (NCBI taxonomy): domain Eukaryota; kingdom Metazoa; phylum Chordata; class Mammalia; order Artiodactyla; family Bovidae; genus Bos; species Bos mutus. The sequence goes on along the minus strand of NC_091618.1, from coordinate 96,249,643 downwards.
GAACCTGTGTCTTCTGCATTAGCAGGTGGATTTATTACCATCGGGCCACCAGGGAAGCCTCTGTTCTGATATAGCTGATTCTTATTACTTAAACAGTAAAGAGAACAACTTTCCAAGGAGAGATGCTAATGGAGGAAAACAGAAACAAAGCAGATATGTGGCTACGGCTAGAGAAATAAGAAATGGAACTTAGCAATGGAACAGAAGGACAGGATGAGAAAGGTTCTAATGAACTTCAACCCTAAATTTCCAGAAAGAGCTGCCAAAATTAAAATGGCGGGTGTGCATGGGGATCTATGCCTCTGGCCCTCAGTAGTGAGAAGCGCCTCTGGATAGTTCTGGGGTATGTCATGGGGCCACACAGGAGGCTATAAGTGTTCCATGAAGCCGATTTTGAGTCCCAGCAGTCACCAAGAATGAGCTGGAGACGAAGAAATGAAGGAGATCATGGGCCAAACAAGACAGAAAGATGTGTTCACTTTTTGGAGTGTTGTGTACCCTTAACTTAAAATCATAGGCTTTCTAAATTTTGTGTTAAAAGATCACCAGTTTGAAAAAATGGTTAGTTCTTCATGGGGCAAATTATTCTTCAAGATGAAAATTATGGAATCAATCCTAGACCACTTATGCATTGTTTTAGCTCTATCTCTTCAAATCCATGTTCTCAGCACTTCATAATTCCCATTTGTTTAACTCACAAACACTTAGAAAATCTGTGACTTGTTCATTCCCATCTCCTAAGATGAAGTATTTCAGCTTTTTAAAATTATTAGTGTTTCGTTTTATCCATTTAAAATCTTAAAAGAATCAGTTTTTTGCCTTCTATTATCCTCATGTGTCATGTGTTGGTTTGACAACACAGTTTTACTAACTTCCAAGGCTGCTTCGTTTTTCTACACTTAATTATCCAACCCAGCTAAAATTAACTTTCCAAAATAGCTTTCTTTCACATGCCAGTTACAAAATTGACTACAAAGAAAGTTCTATACATTTTGGAGGGTAATATTTCAGGCCAAACTATTTGAATTGGTGGCATATCTTTACCATTATATTTAAGAATCTAAGATGTCTCTCCAATTTGTCTTATCATGACTCATTTACCCCTAGTGAAATATACTTGTTTTAATTCTGTGTAATGTGACCATCTCTCTCCTCATTTCCCAATCAACGGGACAAAAACCCTTTAGTTGAAGTAAGAGTCCCTTATTTGTCACAGGTAGCAATCCAAATATAGCTTGGTTAAGATCTGCTTGATTCGTTTTGCATTCTAATCAACTTATTTTATGCTATCTTATTTTATTTTATTATTGGAGCGCAGTTGCTTTACAATGTCATGTTAGTTTCTACTGTTCAACAAAGTGAATCAGCTATGTGTCCCCTCCCTCGGGAGCCTCCCTCCCCCGGCACCTCACCCCTCTAGGTCATCAGCGAGCACTGAGCTGAGCTGCCTGTGCTATACAGCGGCTTCCCCCTGGCTATCTGTTTTACCCATGGTAGTGTGTAAACACCACTCTCCAAATTTGTCCCACTCTCCCCTTCCCCCACGATTAGCAATCTGCTTTAATAAAGAAATTTTATTTAAAAATTTATTAATTGCCATATCTATTGAGAAATTACCAATTCGGCTTCCCCAATTAACACATCAGCCCAGGGCTAGCAAGCAATATTTGCACATTTGGCAGAAATCAACATCTCAGGAGCTTGGCTTTGGTATTATGAGGGGCCAACATTAACAGCAGTGATTCTGGACTCTCCACTTGGGGAGGCACAAGTGCCTATCTGCTTGGTGCTCAAGTTTAGGTTTGACCATTGGCCCCTACAGGCCAGGACCAATCTCCAAGCATAAAGCTTGCAGGGCACTCTCAGTTCTTCAAGTTTGAGGGAGGGAGACTGGTGCAACATTGTAATGTGTGTTCTAATTTAATTAAACAAATAATTATACAGCTTCTGATCTGAAAGTGACATTTAGGCAAAAGATAATATTTCATCCCGTCTTTAAATATTCTTTAAAATTTACATGAAACCCCAGAGGATTTTTATATGGCAAAGAAAATATGCTGTGGAACAACAGGCAATTTGGCCTTCAAATTATTTTGAAGTTCATCATCATGAAACCACACATGCATTAGTACATAGCTGTAAATTGCATAAACAATTTCCTATGCATTTTAAAGTTTACTTAATGGAAATCTGGATGTCCATGTAAACTCTACAGTTGGATCTGGTGGTGTATTTCAGTGGCATTACTCCTTTGTCCTAAAGATCTAAAGACTGACATTATTTTTTTAGTGAAATCTGGAGTTTCTAGGAGTTTTAGCATTCAAAGTTATCACAACCAAAAAGGTTTATTGAGTGCTGCTGTGTGTCAGACTTGTCTAGAATCAAAATATTAACCCACAAGAAATAGCTATTGAGTTTATATTGAGAAAATGTTCCATTTAGTTGCTGATCTTGTAGAAGGAAAAAAGAGACACTCAAATTGATTTAAGAAATAGCACTCTGGCTATAAGCTTTTGTGATTTTATAAAGGCTGAATGAACTTCACAGGACTGGCATAAAAATACTATGGTCCTGATTAAACTGTGATATCCAGAAATGGGGCTTCCCAGGTGGCCCAGTGTGTAAAGAACACACCTGCCAATGCAGGAGACTTAAGAGACATGGTTTCAGTCTCTGAGTCAGGAAGATCCTCTGGAGGAAGGCATGGCAACCCACTCCAGTATTCTTGCCTAGGAAATCCCATGGATAGAGGAGCCTGGCAGGCTACAGTCCATCAGATCACAGGGTCAGACATGACCGAAGTGACTGAGTAAGCATGCATGAATGCAGAGAAGGCAAGGAAAACTATACCAAACCTCTGTATCTCTGAACCACCAAAAGATAAGGAAAATGGTGCAGTCCTTGTCTGATGTGCTGTGCTCAGTCACTTCAGCAGTCTCCAACTCTCTGTGACTCTATGCACTGTAGTTGACAAGCTCCTTTGTCCATGGGATTTTTCAGGCAAGAATTCTGGGGTGGGTTGCTATGCCATCCTCCGGGGACCTTTCAGATGCAGGGACCGAACCTGTGTCTCCTGCATCCCCTGCATTGCAGGCAGATTCTTTACTGCTGAGCCATCAGGGAGGCCCCCTTGTCTACACATGCTAAAAGTCAGGTTACTCAAACTACAAGCGGTGATAACATCCAGCGAATCTAGTAATAATAATTATATAACTCAACATTTGTCATGGGCCTATTTGGTAAGAATGAAAAGGACTTGTTCATTTCACTTTGGACCCTCCCTTGCATTTGAACAGAAAATCAGACAGATAAAAGCTCAACGTTTGGTTCTGGACCAGCAGACTGCTACAGGGATAAAAGCACCAGCTATTGTAAAGTCAGACCAGGTTAGAGCCAATTGGTTGCAGACGACGTTGATCTTCAAAGCGCGGCTGGCATTTGGGAGTTTCTGTGACAGCTACAGGAAGAGATTTCATTCTTCTTTAACTTGGTGGCCGGCCTGCAAGCTTCTATGGGTGTCCCTTCCCCTTAATCCATACTGTTCAATTGTCAGGAAAGCTTGTAAACAGGAGGCTCCATCAGTTACCTCAGAGTGGTTTGAACAAACTAACATCATAACAAGAGTGTTTATGGAAAAATGCTTAAGCACTGAAGCAGAAAGGGCTTAGCACTGATCAGACCTCTCTTCCACCTTTATTCTTCACTGTTCACATTGAAATGCAAATATCAGCGCAGGGTTTCCACTGGCGTGCCACTCACAAATTGAAAAGCAGTTTTTATCTATGCAAATGTAAGCATGGTAATTGAAGTTAATCAATCAATGCTAGCTTTCACTAAAACCTTGAACATGATTGAATAAAGTAATTATCATTCAGCAGAAAATGATGAAGTTGTAGACAGCATGAACCTTATTAAAGGAGGATTTTGAGTCACAATGGCTTAATTTAGCTAACAGCCCAGCCTTAGCCCGAGCAACATACTACTCTTGCTGCCTAGAATTGTTTTATGATTAAAAAACAACAACAATAATAATGAGGGTGGGGGGAGGTGGAGTAAGGGTAAAGTAGGATTTTTTTATTATTATTTTCATACTGCTGGATTAGTAAAAACTACTTGTCATGCTACAAAGGATGAGCCATAATTAACATCTTAAAAAAAAACTCTAAATAGATAAATGAACAAATATCATTATGACATTTTTTATGTCCAACAGCAACAACAGGCTCTTAGTATTTATTATGTTTTTAACACAAACGAATGAAATAAAGTGAGCATCTCAGAAGTCTTTCTAAAATATGCATAAAATTAGATTAATATTTCCCTATGCAAAAGTAACCTCTTATAATACATAAATCTAATGCTAAACTCTTAAAGTATAATTTCAAGCATAATGTGTATTTTTTTATTGACTTACTGCAGTTTCAATAACAGGATATATGCTGCATTTTGCACAGCTTTCAAATATTTCATTTTTCTGGAGTGCCATATATTCAATTACTTGCTTTGATTTACAAGAAAACACTGTCTCCCAAAAAGTGTTTTCATGTTAATTCTAGGGTGCTTTTCCCCCCAGTTTCTTTATACTTCTATCTATTCTCACTTATGATTTATGTTTTCAAGGTTATAAAATAAAATTATTTAAA